>NW_028301576.1:8420000-8557500 GCF_042242905.1 Orbicella faveolata
AAACATGTTGACCATTCTTTCGTTATCGCATCTCTTTGAAGTTTTCCGTGTAATCTACAGATATCGTTATTATGCTTACAGCGTATTGGCTGGATGAAAAGATGAGCAATTGGATTTCTATTTATGAAGGAGAAAAAAGGGAAGAGGAAATAAGTGGATGATAATTTAGTAAAGATTCAATATGATCTAGACTTTCTAGTTAACAATTGATTGTTGAACGCCAAAACAATTCGCTCTCAATCTGCTCTCAGACAGGGGATAGTCTGCCGGAGAGTCTTTTTGCTGGTGAAGCTGTTTACCTATTTCATTCCTCAATCCTTTTCCGCTCAAAAGTCCAGCGTTGGCGATTCCGCCTTCAGGATATGCGAAAGTTCCAAAATGTTTTGTGCATCCGAGGAAGGCAGAATTGCCAAAACGTCAGACTCCATCATATGTTATAGCGTTCATGTTATATAATCCAAATATACACAATTCAAATTGCTGGGAAGTAACTCAATTTATTTTCAAATAGTCAGCCCTAATGCAGGACAACGAAGCTAAAGTAACACTAGAACAGTTAATTGTGAGCAATTTTGTATACGGTTTTAGCCGCGTTTAATGGGTTGAATTTCACGCCCACTTCGTGCAAGGTTTAAAAGCTTATTTTAGCTCTCATGTTTAATTCACGAAGAAACATTTAAAAGTCCCCGTTTATTGAAAAGAAATTATGCCGGGACACACCCACGCCAACATGATAACATTTACCACGCAAAGTGCAAAGTTGAAAAACAACCTCTCGTTCATTGTCCGTATTTCACGTTCTTTTTGTTCTTTTTGCGTTGCTACGCCAACAAAAAGTTATACGCTAAGTTGCAAAACAAGCTATGTGTTTGATTTGTGTGATTGATTTGTGTTATTATGTGTTATTTTCCTCTCTTTTGTATCGGCTGAGTCTGTAGAAGAGAGAGAGCATTAATTTGTTATATGGCACCAGTTAATGACTTTGCTAATGAGTTTTAGCCGCTGAATAGAGCAACCATTAATTGAACCACAGGAAAAAAAAAAGAGAATTGATAAACCTGAGTACACGCGATGTTATCTAGGTAGAAACGAAGCATAGATGAATGACTTTCCTTTGCCAAAATTCCGCTTCAAATTTCAAGTTGAACAGTTTTTCAAGCGTGAAGTAACGTAATAAGTTTCTACAAGAAATTTTATTAAAATGCATATTTTGAAAAAAATTAATATAAAAAGACATGAAGGAGACTCACTGAATTGATAAAAAAAGGCTTAATTTCGTTCTCTGACAATATAGCGGGTTGTTTTTCACGTGGAGAAACGTGCTTACGGCACGTGGGGAATCCATCGTTAGCCGGCACTGCAAGTTAGCATTAGAGACTGAGGTTAAGCATGACGTTAACGGCAGACGGCAAACGGCAAAGATAACTTCTGATTTTGAGTTCTTTTCTTCTAATCCGTAAATAAAGCACGCAAAAATGGAATAAAGTCTCCTACTATTCATTGCAAATACAAATAATTTCACTCTACTGCACACACAACTGAAGAGGGAGGGCAAAAGTTTCATTTTTGCCGTTTGCCGTTTGCCGTAAACGTCATGCTTAACCTCTCTCGTGTGCCAAAACAACGTAGACGTATTTTTTCAGCACAGCATCTCAGTAATAACTTACGTAAGAAGGTCGAATATCATCCTAACAAGATACAAAACCTCAAATCACAAAAGGCAATCAAGTGAAACAGTTGGATGTCGCCAAAAATTTCTTTCAGTAATCAGCATGATGTCTCTAACTGGTACCTAACACCGTAAATAAGTGGCTACTTAAGCTCGCGGATTTGCTTACATTTCCACATTGCTGAGAGAAACGTTCATCGCGTCAAGACGCTGAGAGACTTCTTTGTTGATATCAAGAGCAAGATTGACTGTGTTTGAGTCCTCTCCATTAGATTTGAACTGAGCTGAAGCCATCTGCGCGTCTAAAAGCATATTTGCCCTGAAGCTGAACTGAAGTGCAAATCCTTTGCGAACTCGCCGCTGTTCAGCACAAGAGGAAGTTGATTCGTCTCGAGAGGTTCAACAATCATCAAGGCGCTAATACTTCTCGACAAGAGCATGATGAATTCGACAGGTAATCAAACTGGCGGGGAATTTGTGTTGCCCTACTTCAAGGAGCCACAGTGGTTAGAAATCTTGAGGTTAACTTTTCAAGTCTTCATCGCGTCCGTTGGCCTAGCAGGCAACGCGATGGTTTGCATCGTCATAACTTTCCAGCCTCAAATGCACAATGTCATCAACTTCTTCATCAGAAATCTCGCCATCGCAGATCTGGGGATTCTTATCTTGTCCTTCCCGTTAGCAGTGATCAAGGAACAAAACCCGTACCACTGGCCCCTGGGGGAATGTGTGTGCCGGTACGTGTTCCCCCTAGCCGACATATTTCACGGTGTATCAGTCTGGTCAATTACCCTGATTGCCATCGATCGATACAGAGCTATAGTCCGGGGGGTCCTTCCCAGGCGTAGCACAACCTCCTTCAGATCAGCGCGTTGGATGGTAGCCAGTGTTTGGATGCTATCGTTTCTAATTATCTCTCTTCCCCTGTATTTTATCATGGAATTCATTGATTACAGTGTTTACCAACCCTCCACTGACATGGTCGATTGCACTCCAAACTGGCCGAACATCAAAGGAGCAGACGAGATGCGACAGATTTACCTGATCGGCGTTGCCATATTTTGGTATGTTCTACCACTCGCTATCATCGGTGGAACCTTCTACAGTATTTCAAGGAAGCTTCATGCTAGCAGCAAATTCAACAAGTCCATACGAGAAGAGTGCAGCGACCCCGAGGAGCTGCAAAGCACCCGGAAAAGGCTGCGAGAACGACAAAATAGCAAAGCGAAAAAGCTTTTAACCCCAGTCGTTGTAGTTTTTGCCATCACCATGTTACCTTACAATGTTTTTCGCTTTGTTGTTTTGTACTGGAATGATATTACCGAACATAAATACCTCTGGGTTTATTACAATGTCTGTGTGACTTTAGTCATTGCGAATTCATCAGCAAACTTTTTTATTTACTCCCTGGTAAGTGACGAGTTTCGCCAAAGTTTCAAGAACCTTTTTTGTTGTAACTCAACCTGCTCTACTCAAAATACAACAGAGAGAACAATAAGGAGCCCGTTAAGCCGCACGCCATTGAATGTAAGCCCGTTAAACCTTAGCCCTTTAAATACCGGAAGACATGAATAGAACAACGAACTTTATTAAAACAACGATCAAGAGGAAATCTGCGGGGGAGAGGCTAGGATGTTGTTTCAAAAACAAAACTCGGAAAATGTGAAGTTTTTTTTTTCCTTTTTCACTGATGTCAAAATAGAATTGAGAGATTTGTAGAGTTTCAAAACTCTTTCATTTCTGATATAAATAATTTTTGTTTCCTTGTTTTGTCTAAGCTGCCATGCACTATTTAAATTTTGTTTAAAAGTTGCTTGGCGGGATTTTGTGACACGAGAAACGAATGCAGTGTACATTTACATATAAGTGGCATATAAGTACTTGTATTGTTGTACTCGAACTAAGTCACCTAGTTTTAAGTAATTATGTAAAATAGCCACGAAGCTGCATAAAAACGAAAAAAAAAAAATTAAACTGACTAGAAAACTAAAATTGAAGAACAGTTTTTTAAACCCGGATAAGGTTAAAACAGAATCTCGATAAGCGAGACTTTAACTTGTATGTCCCTACGCTTTTAAGTTTGTACAAGTCCTTGTTCTTTATGCTCAATGACTATTTCATTTTCAAATTGAGTGAAGAAAGGTACCAAGTCTTCAAACTACTTATGTAAGACCATAAATAAGAAGAAGATAATGCAGAAGGAAGTTAGATAACCTATAATTGTGACCTATAATTGCTTCCAAGTGTCAGCTGAAGTGTCAACGAACATTGTTGGCTAAATACGTGCATGTGATATTTACTTTTTGATTTATTATGTGTGTAAAACAAATTACTGAATATATCAATAAAATTTTGAACAACGTATTAACGGCTGTCGGAATAGTTACTTGCCCAACAAAACATTTTCATCCTCACTGCTTTATCTTTGGTTTTCATAAAAATAAATCGCGTACAGTTTATGCATGCGACTCGAAAATGATGATTTGAAAGCTCTTTGAAGAGATATGTACTTCAAACACAACCCAGCTTATAGATAATAAAAATCTTTCTTATCCTGAAAAAAAAAAAAAAAAAAAAAAAAAAACCGATCAGTTGAACCTAAGGGAGCAGCTGAAATAAACCGGTGATCTTAATCTTACATTGTAAAGCGCTTTAGAATGTTTTATAATTTTGGCTCTATATAAATCTATTATCATTATTATTATTATTATTATTATTATTATTATTATTATTATTATTAGCAGTATAAAATGTATTCATCTAAAAGTACATCCACACAATAACATTAGAAGAATATTAAAAATCAGAAAATATTTATACCCACTTACGAGCAGTACAATTATGTTCCTTGAGATCTACGTCTAAGAAATACTTTAAAACCTTATTTTGAAAGTTAAAAACAGAGTTGAGTTCCCTTAACTCTTTGCGAAGATCGCTCCAGTCCTTTGCAGCAGCATACTTAAACGAAGACTGCCCCATTGATGAAGACATAATTCCCCCTAAATCTATTAAGGTAGCATCCCTTAAGAATCTTTTATGTGATGCTCACCGCTTAACTAAATAATTCTTTAATTGATCTGGACAATTTATGTTATTCACAGTTTTATAAACTAATTGAAGCCTTAAGAAACGACATCGACTTCTTTTGCGCATGTCCTGAGAACAGGATTTACGATGAGCAGCTTACAAAATAACACGCATTGCTTTATTCTGGAGGCGTTCTAAACGCTGAGCATTCTGCTTACAGCAATCTCCCCAAACTATACACCCATAGTCAAATATATTTTGACCGCAAATGCTACTAATCTCGCAATCTGATTGGTTAATTTGCTGTTGTCGATAAGAGTCCAGACAACGTTGATATTGTGGCAAAAAACAAATCGAATGTGGTTTAGCGTTGTCTCTACTCTTATCGACAACGATACGCGTCATTACAGTGGTCAAAATTGTGGTCAAGATGTTGTGGACTCACGAGGCTGCGCCTCGTGAGTCCACAACATCTTGACCACTGTGATAACGCATATCGTTGTCGATAAGAGTACAGACAACGCTAAACCACTTTCGATTTGTTAAATATACAGATGGCTTGAACGACGTCAGCCTTTTAGAATATTTCTGCCCGGTCGCTCTGTTTTAGCAGGTACCAGTGTGACTAGTGATGTTAACGCCCCCCCTCCACTCCCTGCTGACCACTTGACTTTAATGTTCTTTTGCTCTCTGCAGGCATTTTTCCAATTAACCATTTTCCGGATTGGAGTATGTTTACATGTGTAATGTAGCACGCCTTTTGGGGGATGAGTTTTACAGACTGAATGAATCACCCACTGTGATAACCCACTGTTTTTCTTCCTTTAATTTTTTTCTTCCGACCTCTCATTTTTCGGTAAACGTCCAGCAACCACCCTGTATAGAAATTTCCTCTTATTTACCACCCTATAAAAATAAGATGTTGCTCTTAGTTGTGTTTGGAATGAAAAGCACGTTTCATAGAATCAGTATATAAAATACTGAACAACTCAGTTGGTTATAAACTTCAAAGTAAATTATAAACCGTCCTAGCGATTTGATAAAAGCTGAAATTTCGGGTTTCGCAGTAAAAACTAGCTAGCGCAGCCACTTTGTAAAATGAAACAGTGCCAATCCGCTTATTTAATGCTAATGTCGAAACATCCAACTAGTTATAATTGCTCCTGTTGTTTGCACAAGTTTAAGTTATCTGTCTGCCAAACGCGCATGTGATTACTGCAGATGTGATTATCAAGCGCACGACCACACGTGGTGTGCGCGTGAATCAGTCAAGGCTCTCCTCGAACAACCAGCTAATTAACAGAAACTGAAAGCATATCCGCGTGTTGATTAGAATGATGATCGGAGCGGTGTTATCTTTTTCAGAAATGTATTATTAAAAATTAAAGTAATAACAATTAAAATAAAGTTAGTTAAGAAGTGCTTTGCATTCGCCGGAGAAACTCGATATTTCACTATGCAAAACAAGCCTTAAGTTCACCAAGGTTATCGGTAAATACACTTCACAGTTCCAGAAGGCAGACCCAGTGAAAAAACTGAAACTTAATGATAAAGTGAGGTCGTTGTATTAAATCGCGTTCCCAGGAAAGGCAGTGTTACTTTTAGTACGTAACCATTCCGGCTATAGAGTGAAGCTTCCTCTATTGCCCTCTGTTCATTTCTTATTTATTATGTGCAAAAGTTTTACAAGCAACTTGAGCATAGTTTCCTTCTATTATCGTTAACGTAAGCCGACATTGACTGCATGTAACAGGTGTCCTCAGTTCTCCAAGTATTGCCCTTCAATAATTTTGTTCATAAACTAAATCAGATCAAACAAGGCCGGTTCAGGGACAGCGCGTCACCCAAGATTTAGTTTTATTATAAAACTGTTTTTTTCTTATATAAAACTTGTCAGTTTTACTAGCTCAAAGAGTAAGAACCATAGCATGTATATGGGTAGTGTAAGTGGAACCCGGGTAGTCCTCGCCTGGCTGGTTAGCTCCCTCACCGCTACACTATCTGAGTGCTGGCTGCCGAAATTCCCAACTTTTGAACTATATATTCCACAAGCATAAATATATCTATTGTAATGTTGTCCAAACCACAAAATGAAGGCTAACCGCAAGGAAACCTGGCATTGGTTAGAAATAACCAATGTTGAGAGAGAGTTATGGTGTCCATCGTTCTGGCAAAATTTATTGTTTCATATTTAGCGACGTCCCAGAAAAGACGGGTATTTCAAAACTTGACAACAAGTTCCTAGTGCGAAAAGTATACTTTAAAAGCACGTGTATACGGCCACCTGGTGCAGAAAAAAAAACAACTAGCAAAGCAGAATTGGCCTTGCGATACACGGCCTTTAGATTATGTAAGAACCTTCAGCCGACAGAACATAACTATACATATAAGAGGATAACACATCCTGTACAGTTGCCATAACAAACTTAGTTAAATTTTAATTTGTTCAAACAGGTATTTGATAAGCATATTTAGGGGGAGGGAGAGTGAGCGGGAGGACGCTAATTAATGATGGGCTTTTTCTTTACGTAGAGAGGGGTACGGAGGGGACTGATGACCGAAACGGGTTCTGCGAGTGAAAACGTTCACATATACCTATGAATCCTGCTAGCCGATTCTCTCTGCAGTGCGATTCTCAAAACTAGCTCTACAATCGCTAGATCGAAATTTTCAGAGAATACTGTCAAATCATAAAATTCAAAACAAGCTCTACACTAGGAAGATGAGAAGCTTATAATCAGGAGACATGATATTATCTTTAGAGCTTAATCTTACTTTTACTCCCTCTTTTGGGAGAAGAATGGTTGGAAAACTACTTTCGTCTGAGTGTTTTTTAAGGCGGGTTGTTGACAAGGGGGGAGCCTACCATTGGAATTTTTTACGTTATGGAACATGGCTAAAAATGACGTCTCGCCAAAGAGTAAGGCTTAGTTCTTTCGGCAATGAAAGGCAACGGAATCCTTGCAACCTGCAAGCCAAGGTAGAGGGTGACATAGGGTTTCTGCGTGACGTGTGATCGCCCCAAAATTGATGCGTGATGCGTGATTGAGACCAAATTAGCCGCGTGACGTGGGACAGGACATCATAACGTAATGCGCGATTTGCAATTTTACAAGCATGTGATGCGTGATTTACCAATTAGATTTCCGTGATAAGTGAACCTTCTTTGGACTAGAAGGATAGCATTCATTTTAAGTAACTAGTAAACAGAATCTTAAAAAAGACCATCAAATCGTGGCAGACGTGACACCATTTCCTGGTCTTTTTCGTCCTTTTATTGACCTCTGATGTCTTTGATCTTCGTGGATCTCATGGTATTATAGGTCCAAACAATTGTGATACAAATGATAGGAATAAGTCAATTGAAAATAGTTAAACTTTGCACAAGGACTATGAGCTTTAATGTTATTTTTGTCCATTTTGTCGACCGATCATTTTTGGCAGGGCATCAGACCAAGGGAATATGACACACCATATCCGAATTCGGCTATCGTATAAAAGATCTGAACGAATTTTGTCCAAAAGGGCTGAAACGATGACACAATGTTAGAGTTCGGTGTCAATTGTGTAACCAACGAGAGACTACACAAGGGAAACTTTTGTGTGCCACTTCATGAAGGTCCTCATAAAGACCTAACTGAATTCAAAAGCCACGTTATATCCTTTACAGATATAAAACGTTGTCGCACAGAAAATAATTTGCAGCTTTGACACAAATATTGCCTGTATATTAGAGTATGGCCATACAAAGGTGGCGTAGACTTCTTCTCAATTCCTATGCAAGATCTCTGCCAACTTAGCCTCTGAACAGGCTCCCGTTTGTGTTATTGGGGAATAATAAAAATGTTCAACAAAACGAGAGGTTTGTCTTTGAACACCTTAAATCTGGATGTCATGAATTTCCTTTTAGGTATGCTCACACACACCCGGGGGGGGGGGAGGGTACTCCCCTATATGGGCTATATAGGTATGTGCCGCGGGATAGGGTATGGTTTTTTGAGGTTCTCGATCCTTAAATAGGGTATCATTTTCGCCCATGTTGGCATAGTGTCCCGGTGTGATCCTTAGATAGGGTGCCTAGATTGTATCAGCTAAAATAGCAGTGCGTAAATACCCAGTTAAGCGGAAAACAAATGATATGTTAAAGTTAATTTTTATCAAGATTGTGTTTTTCCGTGGCGGTTAGTCGTTAGTCGCCGTTCAAGCTATTTTGAGTTTTTGTTCTTCCCTTGCACAGGTTGTCATTTTTCGGCTTTGGGCCTTAAATAGGGTATCTATTTTCGTTTGATTCATCCTTAAATAGGGTCAGGGTTTAAGACCCTTCGCGGTACACGCCTATCCGAAATTTGTGGGAGTACCCTTCCTCCCCCCCGGGATCACATACCCTGGTATTCCCAAGATCTGGATGTCATGAATTTCCTTTTGGGTAAGTGAATCCCACACAGATGGTCTCTTACTAATGAATAACAAGAGTTTGTCTTAAATGTGTTCCATGTTCCTTCTGATAAATCCGACAGTAAAAGTAGGTAAAGTAAAACTTTATTTAGCCCGTCACCGAGTCAGCCGTCTTGATAATGCTAGTAACATATAACAAATATTTAACTCGATCAAGGTCCTTAAAGAGTTCCACTCCTAAATATTTTATTTTGTTTACGGTGTTTATTTATGATGTATTTCTCCTTTGCGCGGGACCTCCTCCGACTTTTTCCTCTTTGGACTCATTGAAGAACGCCGTCTGATTATTGACTTCATTAGGCGCCTAGGAAGCTTAGGCCCGGTCGTCCACTCTACACCGGAGGAATTTAAAAACGTAACCACTACCGGTCGGTTTATATTTTTGTTTGAGGAAATCTCGGCCAGGGAAATCACGTGATTCTCCTAATCCTATCGTGTTCGAAAAGGTCCGTTTTAAAAAATGTTTTCATGTTTTCCGTCCACCCGAAAACTCAAAGCCGGCGTTTTCAAATTTTCCCCAGTTTATAGCGTTTTCGAAAAGCTCCGTTTTCGTGACAGATTACTCTGGACCGTAGGCCTAACCGTAGGAATAAAGCTGTGAGCGTTTTAAAAATTCCTCCGGCGTAGTGTGGACGGAGTCTGGAGCAAACCACGACGTCAATGAGCACCACCAAACAAAAGATTTATGAGGAAAACAAAGGCTGTACAAATGCGTTCAGTAAACCTTTGTACATTTCATAGCCGTCGTCTGCAAAACAACAGGGACCTTAAGATACGAGGACGGGAAGGCCAGGACGGGAACGGCAGTGGACGCGGGAAACTTTCTCGGGTCCAGTTGGGTCGCCAAAAACAAAATGCTCAAGATGTGTATTTTCGTAAAGGACGGCGACGTCAATAATTCGAACTTTCGTACAAACTATTCACGGAAGCAATGGCATCCTTTAGACCATAAAAGAAGAGAAATCTTATCCTATCAAGCTTAAAACTCTATCCCGACCGATGTATCGATTATGTTCACTCCAGTGGCCATAGATTGAAAACGTGACAGAAAACTGGCGTTACTTTCGATTCTCACCAAATTTGGACAGTGGGATGATCTCATCATTAGCCAATTGCAGGCCATTTTGTTAGCCAATTTAATATGCAAGCCACCGTAATGGACTTATGTGCAGTGTAAAACAAACCAGTGACGTCATCGTTCAGCCGTTCGAACGGATACCGTAAGGAACGTCTTCGCGTGAGAGGTCACATATCTGCCGCTGCATTTTTGTGGTTTAATTGGCAAAGTTGAATGAAAGTTGAAAGTTCTTCTTTTAGGGTCGAGAAAGTAAAATTGGCGATGTACTTACTTCTTTTTACGTGACGCGTAATTGGTGAAAAAAATTCTCCGTGATGCGTGATTTAATGGAAAAATTCAGCGTGATGCGTGATTGGTACCCCCACCTTTGCCACCCTCAAAGTAGCCTGATTCTCAGCCGTTCCAGGCCGCGAGCGACCTGGACCGTCAGAGAATCCGGCTAATAGCAAGGAGACCTTATGCTTATTCGACATAAGATCCTTAAATATGAGGCCTTTCCACAGTGTAAATATATATATTGTATAAATGATATAGAATTGTAATTGTATTTCATTTTATTTTATTTTATTTTATCTATTTACTTTTTCTTTCTAATATTTATTTCTCTCGAAAATATTAGCTAACAAGCTACTCGGTAAATTCGAGGTTAAATAAAGTATATGTATGTATGTATGTATGTATGTAAAGCGCGTACCAGGCTACAAGTTGTCTCTCTTTTTCTTAGTCCGTCGAGCAAGACCGTAAATAAACCGCAAGGAAATAATGGCCGCGTGAAATCCTGGGGCGAGAAGCTACTTTCGCGCGCCTCTCGCCCCAACGATTTTGCGTGACCATTTCTTTTCTCGTGGTTTTCTTTCGCGTCACGGACGACGGACCCAGGGAAAGAGGGACTAGTCGTAGTTTAAGCGCGTGCCGGATCGTTTGACCACGCGCTAAGTATCGAACAGACCTTCTGTCACGCTTTTCAGTAAGCTCTAATCTTCTCTCGTTTTCATTTTACAGACTAGAATTTGTACAATCGCGCCCCAGCCGTCCCATCAGATTTCGAATGAGGTTTGATACAGTCACTCTTTCCTTGAACATGTGCTGGACACATCGAAACGTCGGACAACCAAATTTTTGTAAAATCAGGGTTCTTTTGCTCTAATTTCCCTTCTGATGCCGAGCTCTTGCAGATCCAGCTTGAACATCTTTCACAAAGCGACCGCCATGAGATATTTGAAATCCCAAATAATGGCTACAGATCCTGTGAACATGTGACGAAATCTAATTTTAAACTGGGGAACAAAAGCTTCATGGTTTGTTATTGTGCAAAAGAGCATGCTACTGGCTTGAAAGTGCTTGAAGTTTTTGTTCTTATTGATCCACTTAAAAAAGGCACAACATCGTGGAAGAAAAAAAATATATTTTGCGACAAGATACAATGCAAGTTTACTTTACAATTTTTAATTATTTCCACGTGCTTTTTTTGTCTTTTTATAGTTCACTCTTAAATTATTGAACTTGTTAAATTATGAGAAAATAGCGAAAATACTAAAGAATACCCTGATTCCACTAGGCCAATTTGAAAGTGTTAGTTACCTCTAGACACAAATGATTGTACTGTTAGTTGTTTGTTGTTGTTGTTATAACTTTCATGTCATGTCATTTAATTCTATAAATTGCAGACGCGACGATCATTTTGTAGCTTAGTTTTAGCTTACTTTGCCGTGTGTTAATGCTAACCCTAATAGCATCACACTTTTATTTTAAGTTCTGTAAATGCTACTTTATTGTCTGTTTGTTCTTGACTCCAGTTATTACTCAGCTGAATGTATGTGTTGGGTCTTTCTAATATTCACTGTTCTCCTCTTCTGAAGTTTAACTCCCAACAGTTTTGATTTTATTCCACTAGGAAAAAAATATTGACTGACTCATTTTCGCTGGCCCCAGTGAAAATATTCCTCTTGTAGTTATGATTGATCAGAGCGCCACCGAAGTGATCCTTGCGGTCCCTTAGGCTTAGACCGCAGAGGGGATACAAATTCTGAGTCCCTGCAGAAAGAGCCCAAACAAAAAAATTAGATGCAAAAGCAGCAATGGGCATCACAGAAATGACTGCAATCTGACTGGTCAACTAAAGTTCACCTCAAATGTACTCTGTGGCCCCGACCAAGGTTAATTCCTTCAAACATGCCACCGTACTTTTCTAGCATCTGCAAGGAGTCTGTAACCGACTTCCAGAACAGCTTATTTGTGTTATTTCGTGTTCAAGATTATTTTTGGAACATTCCTTCTCTTGCAAATTCGTCGCTTTGCTCTCGTTTTGAGTCCGTTACATCCATTGGAAGCTGATGTTTCTTAATTAGTTTGCAATGCAAACGTATCTCTTCTCTTTTGATCCTTTTCTCTTGCATGCATCTATGTCATTTTCCAAGTTCTTTAACTTCTATAAAACTGAGTAAATATGAGCACTATTCACTGGAAGAAAATAGTACCGCTGGAAAAAAATTTTGGGAATAAATTTAATTTGAGTGTGAACCGGAAGCTTTTTCTCTGCTTGTCTACTGATCAAAATCTGATAAAAAGTGTGCTTTATTTTTTTTCCGGCAGTCTTGATTGACACTTCAAATCGTGCCACTTGACGTTTAACTTGCTTACCTCGATGTTGACTCATTGTTAGGCCCATCACGTGATGAAGCTGCTTGATCCTCATTGGTGGATCCTTGTTGGCATGCTAGTCCCAGGATGAGGGCTGTCAATGTTAGGGCAAGTTCAGACGAGTGGGACTGGGTAACTCGACCAAATCCATTCAACACAGGAGAATTGTAACTCAAAAGAGCTGAAAGAAAAGAACGACGAAATTTTTTTTTTCGCGTATTTTCATTCACAGGAATAGGTGGAAGATAAATATTTCCAGTCAATACCTCTTAACGATGCAGTCGTGAGCAAGTTAAGATAGGGATCCCATGTTATTTCCAAGAGGCTTGCCAAATGTCAAACCCTCAGCTATGTTTAAACTTATTAATTAGCAAGTTGGTTCGTGTTATAAGTTATCAGCATTTCATGAACGGCTTAAGAATGAATGAATGAATGAATGAATGAATGAATGAATGAATGAATGAATGAATGAATGAATGAATGGATGAACTTTATTTAAGTGTCAGAGTGTTCAGCAAGATATTGTGGACACTAAAAGAACATTCCAAATAAAAAAAAAAATTAAAAAAAAAAATTAAAATAGGGATGCTACGAATGTTAATAATCTGTATTAAAATTTACAATCGTTGTAAAATCCTTCAAACTTTACAATTTTTAATTTTTTTAAGAAACTTTTTGAACCTCCCCAATCTTTATCATCGCATTAATACCTTTTTTGTACCAGTTAACCTTGCCACTCAAAAGATTATTTGTAAAACTGTAAAACTATAACCGTGAACGGCGCTTTAAATTAGCAAAGCGTCAAGTAAGACTCTCTAACCTAAGGTACAAAATCAGATCAGTAACGCTGGGTCGCCATTGACCAGGCTTACGTAATATGAACTTCATGACTATCGTTAGTCAACAATTAGATTATGAGCTCAAGATTTCTATGAGGTGATAGTTGATGAGGCCTTCGGCCTCATCAACTATCACTATCATTTCTATCGCCCCATAGAAATCGAGAACGTTTAGTAGAAATCGAGACCGTTTAGTAGAATTCAAACTGAAATAAACGCAAATAATGGTTTTTGATGATTTTTTCTACGCGATATTGAACTTTACGCTTTAACAAAAACGCACGTATTGAATCGTTCTTGGTAAATTTGCAGTTGTTTACGCGCGCGCACCCGTTTTTTCAAAAATTTCAAGTTTTTAAAGTCAAGAAACCGCTAATGTCCGTCTTTTAGTCTTCTCAGGAATTTAATTATCCCTTTACATCTAAAATTTCTCACAAAACTTCGGAAAAACGATAAAAACGTTGCATTTTGTGGACGACCGACTGCCATTGCACTCTAATGGCTGATAGCATACGAGTAGCTCAGCCAATCAGATTGCAGCATTTGCATTAGTATACTAGTAGAATTCTACTAATAGAAAATGGACAATAGCTTCTCTCTAAGTACGACGTCTAACAAGGGACGTGCAGACTACGATTCGAGAGTTCCTCCAAGGGAGAGAAGGGGGGGGGGGGGGAGGGGAGAGGGAAGGTGAGAACGGGAAAACTAGGAGGAGAAAAGAGGGGGAAAAGAACAAGTTTTGGAGCATAGTTCGGGCTAGAGTGTGACGTCGTTTGTAGTGTACACTGTGAAGGGGTAAGGGATACCAACCTGGCCTGTTGAACTGCTCTATTCTTCTGATACCATCCACAAGGCTTGATCCCAAGGTTGATGGAGGTAACTCTTGTTTTGGTTCTTGTGATGGCATACGCCCACGTGACGGTCTCGACTGTTCTGCTGTTGAGCACAGATCAAGGAACAAGAATAAAATCGTTTCTCTTGTGTGAAACTATTCAAATTCGGTTAACAGTAACTTTAATTACTTGCTATCTTGCACTGTTGATGGCGAGGTCTAAGCTCGGCTCAGTTTCCTCTCCGCCCAGTGGAGAGGATCGCGGGCTCACTGAGCCTAGGTGTGAGTGTAAACAAAACGGGAGTTCAGACAATTTCGAAGAACCTCCACTGGGAAAAAAAATCCTCTCGGTGTGTCAAAAGAAATCCTCGTACTGGCATAAAAGGAACTGAATGACGTTACTGTAGGTGTCAGGCCAAAGTAACCTCAGGTAAGACGTGTCACAAACCTTTCTCAGAGTACTTTTCTTCTTCTTTTTCAATGAAACTGAACATCTCCTGGATTTGAGCTGCGGCATCTTCTTGCGCCTTGATTGAGAATAAAACAAGTGAATTACTATTTAACAAATAAAGAATCCTCGACTGTGCTCTGTTCTGTTGTAAAGCACGCAGGAAGCGGTGGAGCACGAAAGAAGTGTAGGGGAAAACACGAGACGTAGTCGAGTGTTTTTCCCTACTTCTTGAGTACTCTACCGTGTCCTAAGTGCTTTACAACAGAACAGAGCACAGTCGAGGCTTCTTTATTTGTTTTACGATAAAGAATCCAACAATTTCCCCACGCATTCGGCTGAATTTTCAAACCAAACTTTATTTTCCAAACGAGCAAAAGTGGCGTCAGCCATGCACTGTTCTCTAATAAAGCACGCTGAAATAAGCCAATCACAATCCTTGTTAGAATTGTTCAAATAATTTGATTGACTAACGAAGCGACAGCTGCCAATCACAATCTCGACTTCAGCTAAGCTTTCAGTTTCGAGTAGTTTGAGCGGCTTTCGAGAGAAGAGCGATGCTTTCAAAGTTCGCTTTTAAATTAATTTATAAATACGGATCTAAAGGCAGGTAAAGGTTCATAGTCCAGAGGAATCCGGCCATATTATGACTAATGAAAACGTGCACTTTTCCAGTGGAAATTACGAAACGCAGAGCTCAAAGCTTGCGGATGAAAATGCGAAATGCCGAGTTGAATTTGAAAGGAGCTACAGTTATTTACGGCTTGTAGCCGCATGCAGCAAGATTGCCCGAACTAGCGTAAAGGTTAGAAAGACTAAACGGCTCCCACTGGTCTTACTCCGAGCACAGAAGCGAATATCAGAGCAATCTTTGCACTGACCACTCGTCGGTTCACTTCGTTGAGATGACGGAGAACGAGCGTTACTACACTGCATGTAAGTGTTGTTTGAGCAACTGAGCATTTTTACAAAAATAAAGCTTCTCATCATAAACAGAGCCAGTTCAATTGTTGTTTTCTGTCGTTGTTTTACTTCTTAAGTATAATTTCTGCCTTCCTAACAAATATAATGTCTATCTTATCGAAGCACTGTTTACGTTAAGAATTTGTTTATTTCGCTACGTGTTTTGTCGGCGGGAATCTAACAACACTTGTTATGTTAGTACAGTTTTAACACTACTGTTGCTAACAATGGTCTCTGTGAGCCGTATTTGCTGCAGACAAATAGCTCGTTTCCATTGCGTTTGTCTGAGTCACAGGGAATGTTTAATTTGGGTCAAATTTGTCAAAATTGCGAAGCAAAAATTTGAAAGCCAACTTACCGTCAACAACCCGTGCTCTGTTTTCTGATAAAGCACGCTGTTTCAGCCAATCAGAGCGCACGTTATATGGAAACTTTATTTTAACATGATATAAGTAATGGACCACTATGCCTTTTTCTAGTCAACTAATGCGCACTAGAAGATGCAGACAGGAGTTGTTTACTCGTCGAATGCATGTTAATAGGCAAAGATCCTCATGGTAACTCCCAGGTTACCTGTAACTTACTAGGATATCCTAGTGGTCGGTTTGATTGTCCTCCTTTTTCAGCGCCATTTGAATTTATTTTTCTCGGATTTAGATTCTTGCCGGGATTTTGAGATACTTCAAAACGTCAACAGAATTTCTGAATGTTTAAATGAAATGTTAAGTCTGTGTTAATAGGCGAGTTAAGAAACAAGAACTAAATGGTGCATGAAACCTTGTTTTCAAAACACAGCAACCTAGATCTCGACATGACCACAATATTTGCTGTCAGATTACAAGGTATTTTACTTTTACTGGCCTACCTTCTTGAGTTTGGCTTCATTCTCTCTCTGTTGCCTCTCTCTCTCCAGTCTCCGCAGTCTTTCCTGCTCAGCTCTCTGCTTTTCTTCACGCATGCGTTTGAATTTGGAAGATAGAATGCGAGCCTTCATAATAGCCTGAAGTCTAGTGATACCTTTAAGAACCTAAGAGAGGATGGTTGAGCCCAGTCAACTTTCATTAAGTTAAAACTATAATTATCAATTTAGGAGCAGTGAGCTCCTGTCATTTGGCCCATAACTTTGGAATGTTCGTCGCTTCAAAGACATCAAAGGTGTGGGCGAGAGCTAGAAGTCGAGAATTCTGACTATGACCATTGCCACTGTTCAAGATACGATAACATACTGCTCAGCCGTCTACCGAGGTGCTAAGTTGAGGCACTGGGAAATATTTTGGCAACCTGATAAAATCTTTCGACAGATTTTATGTCGTTTTTTATCCTTTAGTTTTTTGGGTAACTAAAAGCTAGTTAAGTCTGGAAGCAGCACGCGTGTTTATTTCCTCATTCGATAACTAAGTCAAAATAATTCCACAGCAATGGATTTTTGCAATAAAAACTAAAGTGCAAATCACTTTTAATCAAATGGCTCCAGTGGCTCTTATTTTAGATGAAATCCTAGTGTAAACGACGCTATTTTAAAGCGGTTTCAGTTTTCTTTCCACGTAATGTTAAAACATTTTATCACCAACCTTCTGGTAGGCTCTCTTTTCTTGGTATCCTCTCCAAGTTCTCTGAATCAACACAGCTGCGCTTGTCTGTTTATGACGTTTTCTCTGACGTAAGAACTTCTTTATGGCCCTTTGAAGTACAACCACTGCATTGGTAAGTAGACCATCGCGGGCCTGTTCAAGTATGTCTCCATGGTGATCCTGATGTATCAAAAAGAAAACATGTCAACAAATGATTTAAAATTTAATTTTGAAAATATCTCACAACATTGTGCTACTCCATCAACTGCACGGCGAATCAACAGTTCCATACCGTAAGCTGCCGCTTATATTATAGGCCCTGGGGTCCGTTTCTCGAAAGTCCCGGAAACTTTTCGGGCCCGTAAAGCCCTTTTTAGTCCATCTGTATCTAAAAACGGAGGAGTGTATACGCCTGAAACGTCTTGTATGAAGGGAACTTCTCTTCATATTAAGAATATGTGAATAAACAGCTCTGCAATCGTAAGGTTCGAGATTTTGCTATGGCTTTACGAGCCCGAAAAGTTTCCGGGGCTTTCGAGAAACGGGCCCCTGGGCTTATAAAACTTCGTAAGAGGTATTAGATGGGCTTATAAACGGAGGGGCCTATATCCGGAGAGGTTTATAACCAGAATAAAAAAACCGTATCAAATTTAACTACAGCACTGTTGATGGAAATACGATTTTCGTCATGAAATTGCATTGTAGGGGGTCTTACATCCGGGGTGGCTTGTAATGGGAAGTAATATACTATTTTGTTTACAAGTAGACGGGCCTATAATTGGGGAAAATTAAGCCGAAGGGCTTATAAGCGGTTTACGGTATTCCCAAAAACTCACATGGTTTCTTATTCTAAGGCGACATATTTAAGATCTTATCATTGCTAACTTTAAAAGTTTAAGTGCCTTCTGAAAAAACAAACATCTAAAGTTCTGTTTTACCTCGTAAAATATGTTAATTATAAGTCATTTTGTCATTAAGTTCATTAGCTTAGAACGCACTTTGATATCTTAGGACACCAAATTTCCGTCTATGTGTTAACAACTGCTTAAGTTTTTACGCGCAATCATTCAGAATTTTGCCCTTTTTCACGACAGTCATTGTTTGAGTTTACATTATGTAGATTGCAAACGATCAATGTGCAAAGTAATCAAATGAGCTCAAAACTACATGTAAAACTCATATGACACTGCGACGATATACTAAATTATAAAATATACGACTGAAGAAGCCATTGAAACTGGACGACGTACGTTTAGGGCCTAGGCCTTCCTCGATTTTTGAAATGGAAATGCTATGCACTTATACATTTTGTGTTGATACATTTCTATTCTGGTATTAAAATTACTAAAGTTCACTTCAGAGCATACAAAAACCTCTACTTTATCTTACTTTAGATTGCTTTTCATGAGACTTTGAGGAAGGAAGCTTTGTGTCATAAATATGGTTCTCTAGCGTTTAGAACCAGTCATTATTACGTGCTGGTCAGCCATTGAAAATGATCTATCTACCTTTAAGAATATCATTCTGTGACCGAGGGTCCATTCCACATCATTGAGGAGTGCTTTTGCTAACGCCTCTGTCATTTCTCGTGGAATATCACGTGGCAACTTTAAGTCCTTCATGATGACATGATATCTGTTCACGAATTCGTCAAAAGTGTAACGAATTGCAAAGCCAGCTTTACGAATCCTGTAATTACAACAAAGAATTCCTTGTCAAACATGTCATTTTCTATCTTAAAGAGCTTCAAGGACACTTGCATTTTTTACAGAGGTCCCCGTGCTGCTACGACGCTCGTATCTGAAGCATATTTACCTGGACTTTGGCCTCGATTGTCTTGATGAAGGCCGTGATACTGGAGAAAGCGAAGTCGAAGGTGAACCCGCCATTTTGGATCTTTGGACGGGCGAAGTCTGGAACCAACAGTTTGCAAACTCGTCCCAGTGTTCACGCACTACCATGCAACGTAAGTCCCAGAATAATTAAGACTACCTACGGCAAAACCTTTAACATTCTTATTTGCTGATCGAAATCAAAGTAAATATAGCTTTTGTTTCACTTGTCACCGTTTAAAAAGTCAAAAATAATAAAACCGTACTTTACTGTTTCCAACATCCCCGAGTATTTGAGCTGTTGCCAACACAAGTGGCGATCAAACATCTGCGTGAAAAGAAAAATAAAATACGCGGGTGTCGATAGAATCTGATGTAGTGTAGCATTATAGTAAATTGTTTTCTCATAAAAAAAATATATTCTCCCTCCCAGGCTATCACAAAAGCAAAACCTTCTTTACCGAGGTTTTATTTGCTTGGTAGCTTTACCAGGAATAATGCATTGGATTTTAGTCAATGGACACGATATAAGTGACATTTTTTCGCAAGGGAAAGGAGCATTTACAAGAATAACAAGACTCGATGACGTACCATGGGTTTTTTCAGATCATTGGGCTTAATGCAACGAACAAAAGACGGCTCACAGCTCAGTAACATCTTCATCAACACATCTAAAGATCTTCTAAACTGCGCACTCAGTGTTGGTGACCTTTTCCTTGTTTCTTCACCCTGTGTACAGATGTGAAACTTTGAACAAATGCTACAAACACTTTACACAACTGGAAAGAGAGGGAGTATAGAAGTATTATTGGTCGAAACCCAGACGAAACCCAGACGAAACCCAGAAGACACATCATGAAGAAACTTAATCCTACCTCACTTAATTAGAAAATGGACCACATCAACTTACATTATAATATAGATAGGACCCTGCGCGCGCTCTGATTGGTCAAAAACCCATGTTTTATCAGAGTATAAAACATAGAAAAAGGGTGAAAGTGAAGAATTATCATCGCAGTTAATTTTCCAATTTAAGCAATTGGAAAGAAGAAACCTGAAAAAATCAGGGCTTCAATGGGATTCGAACCCGTGACCTCCGCGATACCGGTGCGATGCTCTACCAACAGTTCATATATGAATGCTCTACCGCAGTTCATATATGAATTATTTCATATAAACTTCACATCATTTCACTCCTCACGGGAAGATTTGAACTCAGTTAATTGACCTCGCTCCCAATATGTGACTTCATAGCTCAGTTGGTAGAGCATCGCACCGGTATCGCGGAGGTCACGGGTTCGAATCCCGTTGAAGCCCTGATTTTTTCAGGCTTCTTCTTTCCAATTGCTTAAATTGGAAAATTAACTGCGATGATCATTCTTCACTTTCATCTACAACCGCAGTTCATATATGAATTATTTCGTATAAACTTCACATCATAGAAAAAGGGTATTTTATTGTATTTCGCCACATTACCTCTATATCATAAAGCAAATGAAAAAGCCTAAGCCGTGTATTACATTGTGATAAAACACTCCGGACATTTGAGAACCCTCGAGAAATGTGGAAAACACTCGCCTGCGGCTGCGGCTGCGGCTTCTTTATTTGTTAAATATATACTTAAGTTTCCTGGGGAATTTGGGCTTGGGGTTCGAAATATTCGTCAGTCGAAGAAAGGCTCGCGGTAATAGTAGGTGGATCGATTCTCAGTGACACACGTACGTGCAATGATACTGGCTCAGAGCGAAATATTTTCCCTAATAGCCCGACCCAACCCATCGAAAAACTTGAACATTTGTTACACCACTTTTATTGAACTTGATCGTCTTGCAAATGGCAAAAGTGTGTCTTGCCTTATAGTTTTGGAGAATTGCTGACGAGTGAGGAGCCAGGAAGCTTTTTCTCCCCCGGAATTAACAGCAACAATTTCGCACTTTAGAGAAAAACGAAGCATCTGAACCACGCTTATAATTTTTTGGTATGGGCGCAACCGCGCAAATTAAATGGCTCTTGAAGTATGTAGGAGGTTAACACGTTGTGATGGAGGTGTGTATGTTAAAGACGTTACGTAAATACCCTCTCAACTTACCATGGACATCTCCTTAGCAAACAAATTAAAAAGAAACTCCATGTTACTTTCGCAGACTAATCCCACGAGGTCGGCGCTGAAAGTGTCTCTATTCTTGTCGAGTATTCCTTAATGTAGACAGTGAGTACAAAGAAAATCGTAGATTGGCATCAGAGAAAAGAAAAAAGCATTTTCCCAAAACATTCTACGATAGGGTACTTGAACGTTTCCAGTTTTCAGTCTTCTTCCTTTTATTCCTCGTCATTCCCTCTGGAACATAGGGCCCTGACTACTAGCTTCCATCTTTCTATTTCAGTAAGTACTGAAAACTTTGAAAGTCGAGTATAAATAAGAAAAACAGCCTGTTTCAGCCCTTTGATAAGTTCAAGAGTGCCGGAAAAAGGGGCGAGTGAAAATAAGTCAAAGGTTAATAGCTGAGGTGACAATTTAAGGCACTCCTCGAACTCCTCGAACTCCTCTTCCCACTGCTACTCCCAAACCGGTCTCCTGGAACAGGAAAACTGGCAGCTTGAGAATCATGGAAGACTCACATGACTGATTCCATGATATAAGTCATAAAAATACCATACAACTATCGTAGGAATATTTTAATGGTGTTCAAAAACTATCTGTACTGTGTTCAGTCATTTGTATTTCTTTCAAATTATGGAATTGAGTTTCAAACACGTTCCCAGGGTCTCTTTTACCCGCTCCTCTCACCCGCCTCCTTGAGCAGGAAGACGAGAGACCCTGGGTACGTGCTTGGTTGAGGTTTTGCCACATTAAAAACTCTTTTCTCGACCGAAAGGTCAAGGGAACACGGGTTCTGAGTGCAAGAAACTAACACGCTACTGAACCTGCGCAAACCCGGAGCTTCAACCAACGGGAATTTTGTCACAATTTACCTCTGACATCGTACTCAATTGTTCCTGCAAAGTGCACCACTCCAAACGATGCCCTGGAAAGTGATTTGGACTTCACAAAACAACTGCTGCTACCGTGCTGGGAGTTAATTTTCTGCAAAAACGATTCGTCGCTTCCCTGAAGTTAAAAACCGTGGAAAATAATTAATTGCTGTTGAAAGACGAAAGTATGAAAGAAGCATGTTACAAGGAAGGAAGGGGAGGGGCGGAAGGGGACAGGAACGGGAGAAGATTTAAGGATTTTCATGCATTTCAACTTTCAGAAAAAAATTAATCTTTTCTTTAAGTCACTGACTACTTTAATTTTCTTTACTGTTTACCTGAGGAAATCTGCTCTCCTCGTCCATCAGGGCGAAGCAGTTCATTGGTTTTTTTGCCAAAGTGTCTACAACTTCTTGGTTGTCAATAAAAGCGACCGGGCGCCAATCCAGGCCCTCGCGACTATATTCAGCCTAGACCACAATGAAAAGAACTGGTAAAACAACCCTGCAATGTTTGTTGATTTACAGTTTGCTGATTCTAAATTGTAGAATAATTTGAAACATTAAATAGTCCATGACTGAAGTTGAGATTGCTAAGCCTAAGATATTTTATTCTGTGATCAGCCTTTCTCCAGCTGCCAAAAGGTTCTTACCAATCGGTTGGTGGACACATTACGTTTTTTTTGTTACCTAGTATTTAATTTTAAGTTTTTTTCAATAGATTTTGTATATAGTTCAGTTAATTATTTTTTCCACCTTTCTTTTAATTTTGTATTTTGCAAAGTCACTTTTAAATGAGTTTCGAACTCATCTGTGTTACGTGGGCAAAAAAAACTTATTCATTCCACTATCACCACATAGTTATCGTGGATGAAAGAAAACATTGGGATTTATGTAGACCGAGGGTTTCTCATGCTCTCAAATTTTGTGTTTGCTAATCGGTTCCAGTCTTTCTCACTAACCTGTTCCATCTTAAACACGTGATCAACAAAGAAACTGTGGAGTTTCTCGTTTGCATAGTTGATGCACAGCTGTTCAAAACTAAGAAGAAAAAACAAGGGAGAGAAGTTAGTACTTGCTTGAGATCGAACTAAAAAGATAATTCAAATATTAACACGCTGCTTACAGAAAGTGGGCTAGAAATGTTATGTTTAGAGAAATGCTTAAGTGCATTTTCCTTCAAGTAAGTCATCAAATTGAAGTTCATTCATGCGTGCACTTGATGGGTTTACGCCCAGCTGGGGCTTTATCGCTGCAATTATGATAGCAAGTCTTTGCATTTCACTTAATTTCTTACCTATTAATGTCAAAGTTTTCAAAGCCAAAAATATCCAGAACACCAAGGGAAACGCAACCCTCTGAGTCAACCTTTGATGAAGAAATGCTGTATTACATTACAAGCTAATTAGAGACCTGATACTCTCGACGTACCCAGGCTATCACCCATCATGTTCAAAGTCAGACCACGCTAAACCACATTCGATTTGTTAACTTGACTAAATGGAATGTAATGGAGAGGAATGGTGACTTAATAATTATGTGCACTTTAATTGGATTTGTACTGAATCAAGCTACGGAAAGTACTGAGATAAAAATCTCATCATGGTAAACTGGAAATGTTCATGTTTATACATGTAATCATCTTCGTTGATTTGTATAAATCAACTTATAACGGGACATTCTGTTCAAATAACTAGGCTTTCTTTATAGTACCAGAAAAGAGGGTTGCTCCATAAGGTCGTTGAAATCAGGTGAGCCTTACTTCCTTGTTTCCATGCTTTTTCTTTCTTTGAGGGGAGGGGGCGGATGTACACAGGCAACTATAACTACGCACTCACCGCAGGTTTACTTATAGACAAGTTAATTTTGCTGACAATCCAGATGAATAGTCTTCCATAAATTCCTTTAACAAATGCATCCCTGATGTGTCTTGCGCTTTCCTCTGCGATAGGAGAGTAGATCAACTCGCCAGAGGCATAAGTCGACTTGCTTGTGAACGCTTCGTGAATCCTTTCAGAAGGAATCTGTGGCGGTTATGAAATAAATGAAATGTTTTGTTTAGTATTTCATACAGAAAAGACGTCTCTTTAAAGTTCCATGACCGCATCACTTATTAAAGTATTTTGCAACTACGAGTAGTCCATCTTTCACTTTGTCTGTTGTGCGTGGCGAGATGGAGAACCGCGAGAAATCCTGGAGCGCTTCTCGCCCCCAGGATTTCGCGCGGCCATTTTTCTCACGCGGTTTTCTTTCACGTCACGCACGACGGACTAAGTGAAAGAAGGACTACTCGAAGTTTTATAATTGATTTGGTAATCTTGCATTTTCATACAACTTATATGTCCACCCTTTATGATGGGCTATAGAAGCTATCGCCCTGCGTTAATAACGTAGCGCGCGTGAAATGCTTGGGAAGGCGTGCTGTTCTTTCGATAGTTGCTAGATTGCTAGCATACGTGCGTGCGTGCGTGCATGTGTGCGTGCATGCGTGGTGTTTACGGAAGTGTCGAGTTGACTTGAGGCCTGGGATCAGAAGGCCAATGAAATCCAGCGGCCCTCCGCACCGTATATTTCGTTTCTTTATCTTCACAATCTATATGCTCCATTTCGTATTAAAACTCTAATATGAATTACATGCAGCCATTTTTGTACGAGATTGGCAAGAGTTAAATTAAAACCAACCTGTAATAAATGCGCTATTGAGTCAACTGTGTCATTATTTAAAATCGCACAGGCCTCCATGTTGTCCTGAATCAAAGCTGTAGGTTGAATGACAATTCAGGCAAACAACAAACGAATTAAAATTTTCAGAAGATGTTATTTACAACCGGTAATCTCGCATCACCTGGGATGCATCTTATTACTCTACCTTCGTGGGACTCGCTTACAAACGATCAGAAGAGGTGTTTACAAGAACTATACGGATAATAAGTTCGAATGTGTATCAATGTTATTCGGTAGCAGTCCGATCTTACCTTGAAAGCGCAAATTGCCGAGGTGAAGGATGGCTGCCAAGAGAGTAAAAATAATCCAGCAATCCTCTTCAGAAAACAGCAACACCTGAACAAAAACCGATATAAACAAATTTACTTTTCAAAAGCCTCGGGAAAACCCCCCAAAGCGTGGGGGAAGCATTTTACAGAACTGCGTCGATTGTTAATTTTGCCGGGAAGATTCTCCACCGATGGTCAAGACAAGACAAGAATATTATGTCTCAAGTACACCTAACCAAAATAACATGAAAAAGCTCTAGTCTTTTTAGAGTACTTGTTCACTTTTGTCCAAACCGATCAGGCACGATGTATACACATAAGCTACTTTCAGCCAATTTTATTAAAGAACTGATTTCACGACGACTTAAAATTTTTATGGTCATTAAAAAAGGCTAATCATTTCACCTTCATTGCTCTTAGAATGTTAGCGAACGCTTCTTTATCGTCCATTCCCTTGCAAACATAACAGTTCCCTTGGGAGAGGTAGTGATAATCTTTTGCCTCCGTGAGATGGAGGCTACTCTTGTCCTTGTCTGTCAGCCCGGCGAGCAAACGATAAAATATGTGATAGTTACGTTCTTCAGGCATCTAAATAGAAGGAAAAAAGCAAATCAAATGATATCACAAGTAAAATCTGTCATTTTTTTTACACGTAAGACGTTTTCTAAACAGTTAGATCTTTCTTAACGCACTTTTAAACCTGTAATCGCGTCTGTCTTAGTTCATCGACATAGATTACACACCCATCTTCTTATGCCGTTTGTGTCAGCGCTACTGCAAAGGTATAAATTTTAACATCAACCGAGTTTGTATTGCGTAGCAGTTCAGTGTTCAATGTACCTGGTACACAATTCTTGACTTCTCCAAGAGGTACTGCTCAATTCTAGCTCCTTCAATAATGGCATGTCTGTTAAAGTAGATGTTGATGTATTTCCCAAATCGACTGGAGTTGTCATTTCTTACGGTCTTTGCATTGCCAAAGGCTGCAAAACAACAACAATAAACCATGAAGTGAGTGTCTTAAAACTATACCCAAAGTTGTCACTGACGTGCTAATCATCTTACCTAAAAGTGTTTGTTAGCCAATCAAAACACAAGGGGCCCAAAAAACCCAATATCAAGCGCAATAGCAGTCACGTGATCTAGTGACGATTAATTTTTCAACGTGAGCTATACATGATCACGAGGGGCCGAAAGAGTAACATGTTTGCTCTTTTTAGCCGAAGCATGTTTTACGTCGTCCGATCCCAAACTAAACTATATCGACCCCAGGGGCGAAAAAGAAAAGAAAAAGAAACAGGTAAAACCATTTTACTGAAGCTTATACGCTAAAGTAACGACACAAATATTCAGCTAAAGAGTTTAATTTGTGTTGAAGACCAACGAGTCGAAAAAGGTTCTTCAGTGGTCTTTAAATCTATGGGGTATTTTCCGTAAACTACGTTTTATGAGGTATTTCAATACCTTCTAAAATTGGATTTGCGTCCAGAATCCGTTGATCCAGTGTGGTGTGCTGCCCGCCTACTGTTGTCAGATATCGCAAAATCAGCTTGGTAGATTCTGTTTTTCCTGCGCCACTTTCACCACTTAAAGAAACCATACACGAAAATAACTAAACTTGACAGTAATGAAATTGCGTAGAAGGTTAGATCTGCGTTCGAGCCTGGTAGCCCGTTGGGCAGACGCTTATTTCTGCAAGTTTTCGTGGCATGAGGCATTTAGGAGTACTTCAACTCCCCTCTGGATGGAATGACTAGTCTATCGCAGGATTACTCTCAACATTTAACTCGCTGATACCCGATTATACACCTGGGAATAGAAAGGCACTGGGGGAGTTAAGTACCTTCCCAAGATGGAGCCAGCTTTTAAGCCGATAGCGCGGGGTACTAATGCACAACCAAAGCAAAAGCGGATTACTTTCAACAGTCTAATGAAAACTGCTCTGTGTAAATCAGAGAGGATCATTACTTGTTTTCAGAAGCTCTTGACATTGTACCTGATTATAATACTCTGGTTTTGGAGTCGTCTTTTCATAGAAGTGAACGCATACTGTGCTGTCGAGAATATATGTGGAGGTAGCAGGGTCATATCTGTTTGTTGACTGTACTTGTCTATGTGCTCTGTACCGTAGATTGGATACAACTCATAAGGGTTTACTGCTACCAGCACCATACCTATATGTGTCTGTAAATGTAGACAGAAAAACGAAAAATATCATCAACGTCATAGGAAGTGTAAAAGTAGTGCAGAAATTGAAGTAAAAGTAAAAGTAGTACACTAAGCGAATCATTGGAAAGATAATGTAAACAAACTGTGCAAAAACGTAGTGTGACCTATATTATCTGTTTTAGATTTAACAAATTGACGTCAGTTTTTTCTGCGTCTGTCCTCTTATTGATGATAAATTGCGTCCCACCCCCGATAAATTGATCCCATCCCCGGATGCACCACTGGACCTCTCCTATCATTTCTTACAATCTCTTGGTCGCTTCAGAACTACAAAAAGAACCTACTATTAGGTAGTCTAGTATCTTTCTTTTCATTCAGACTTACGTAGATTTTGTGGCTGTAATATCTGATTAGCAGATTTCTCAATATTCCAGCTTCACTGAGCTCCCCAAGTTGAATCATGTCATCAACTCCAGAAATACAGCTGGGATGCATCGACTGAACATCGCCAAGAGAAGATCCACCCAGAAAACGTTCCTGGAGAGGTTTAAGGAAGAGAGAGGTTCGTTCAGTTTTCATTACCTGCTATTTAATGACATTGGGACTAAGTGCGTGAGATCAAATTCAGACTGTAATCATATGACCGCCAGATTTACGAAATTGGCCAACGGTGAGGTGGGAGTGTGATATATTTGTTTAATCACAGAGGTACTGGATCTCAGGGTACGACTACCGACGGTTTATAATCGTAGAGTGTAATTACAGACCCAAATAAACGGCACGAAGTCATTTTACCAATTAATAACCACAGCCATGACATGATAGGCCATATTCGTATTCTCGGTATTGGACTGGGACTAGCTTGTACTGGACGCTAATGCGAGGAATATCATTACAAAGAGATTAACGTCATTTACATTTGAAAAGACTCCCCGCATGAGCCTCGGTTGCAAGCTAGTTCCAGTCCTATACCGAGAATACGAAT
Organism: Orbicella faveolata; assembly: GCF_042242905.1. Lineage (NCBI taxonomy): Eukaryota > Metazoa > Cnidaria > Anthozoa > Scleractinia > Merulinidae > Orbicella > Orbicella faveolata. The sequence continues at coordinate 8,448,474 of NW_028301576.1, forward strand.
ATGCCGGTCTGTACGAATATGCCAGTTCAACGGACGCTTTGGTGCATAAAATTAGTTGAGATCCATGAGTGAGGGAACCTGTCCGATAGGGTATTGTCCAAAAACAATGGAACGACGCTTAAACTGCACGTCGAATAAATTTTTAAACAGGGCCTGCTCATGATAACAAATCAAATTCGAGCATTTGTTGTAGTAATGATCATCCGGGAACTTATGACGCACCTGTCCTTGATCATCTGTGAGAAGCATGCCCAGTCCATCAACTGATTTCACCACCGCACCAATAGGAACATCAAAGTCCTTCACGTCTTTTAAAGAAATCCACACATGGTCTCCCTGTACAAATTAAATGACACCGAGGTAACAGTAATTACTGGGCCTTAAACCGCTGAAACCGATATGACGTTAAAACTGAAAGCTGGGGAAAAAATTAAACAAAACAATTTTATCACAAACCTTTGTAAAGAAGGCCATGTTGACGATAATCTTTGATGATGTCGTTGTCTGTAGACTAAGACTTGCCGTTAGATAAGTCGAAAAAAAATCACATTGACAACCTTATCTACTGTTTAGGTGACTAGTAAAACCGATTGGAGATTTGGAGTGAGGATGGAAGAAATGAATATCTGGTCAGAGTTTTCTGAGAAAAGGAACAGCCCTCAAAACTTAATCCAAATTTCCCTTTCCACTGTTTCTGACTGACCGACTGACCGACGACCGACTGACCGACTGAATGACCAATACCTTCAAAGGGAGGTATTGGTCTAAATATAACAAAGGTTTGAACATTAACGAACAAAAATACAAAATAACATTTACCATATCCGTATACAATTAATTAGAAAAATTCATAGCGCTTATTACATTTGTGAACCAAGAATCTCTTTCCTTTATTGAAACATTGAATGGATATATTTTCCTATAATTTTAGATGTAACTGTGTTTTCTGGTCCGTAAGTAAATACTTCGTCTTCTCGTTATCACTTAAACTGGGGTAATGGGTATCAGCGTTTGAAATATGTTAGTGCAGCTCAGGGCTTAATGTGGTATACCCCCGACAATACATCAAGAAATGCTGTTCATGTTCTATGCAATTTTCTTTGCATCCATACTAAACATGTTCTCTTCTACTGGGATTAATGCTCCTCTATTTTCATATTTGCCAGTTTGTATTCGTAATGCACGACATCCTAATCTAAGCCTTGTCAGGCTAATTTTGCAGATCGATTTACCGGCCGGCTGCCCGAGAGACGGTCAATCGTTTGTCTCACTCAGTCAGCAGCTGGTCAGTCAGTTGATTAGTTAGCTGGCCAGTCAGTCCGTCGTTCAGTCAGTCAGTCAGTCACTCAGGCAGTCAGGCAGTCTTTAAGTCAGTCAGTCAGTCAGTCAGTCAGTCAGTCAGTCAGTCAGCTAGTCAGTCTGTCGGTCAGTCAGTCAGCCAGTCAGTCAGTCATCAGTAAGACAGACAATCAGTCATTCGGTTAGTCAGTCGGTCAGCCAGTCAGTCATACAGCAAGGATGCTTTATTCATAACTACCATCAGAAGCTATTTCCTATCAAGCTAGTTACAAAGTCATTCGTCATCAGACATTGGATTCTAGAAACTGTTTCGACCGTCCTCATTCCCTCTGTCCGTCTATTTATGCATGCATCCATATTTTCCCACGTTCATTTGTTCGCGATATTTCTTCAATCGCTTCTCTGCTCACAGCGGTCAATCAATTTACCAATTATGACGTTAATGAACGACCGAATAAATATAATTAGTGGAGAATCAACCGTGTATGTGTTCGTAGTAACAAGAAGCTAAGACGAAAAAGTTTGATTTCTGTTGCCTTCATACCACACCACCAGATTTCATTCTCAAACACTGAAAGTGAAAAAAAAATGGCCCGAAAACAATGCGCCCTTTCCTTTAAAATCAAGTCTAAAGAGGATGTTTTAAAATAACATTTCGCTCAATATAAATATTAATTTTTCTGCGGTTTGCCCTAAGCCGCGCATAATACATATCAAACCTATTTTTTCTATACAGGTATTTCTCGATAAAACAATGCATGCAAATAGAACTCTGAGTGCGGGAGAAAAGTTATGTCGTACAGTATCAAAGACCTAAAAACTTTAGGAACAAGTAGTTATACACAGAAAGATGCTAAATTAACTTCAGTTCATAACTCGCGCCGGGTACACTAGAGTTATGTTTCGCACTGAAGAGCCGGCACTGCAGAAAGTTATGTTCAAATTTATGCGACAAAAAGCAACCAAAAACGCTTGCTTCTAAATTTTCGGCCCTTCGAGTTATGTCGTCGAAGAAATTATTTGCCGCTCGGTCTCGACGATTCTGGAAACCGGTTACCAACACCTAAAATCATAATTATTGTTGTCTCGTGCAAAAGAATGGTAATTTATAATGATTGGCAAAATAATATTCCGCCGAATGCAAGAAAATATGAATCTCGTTTATCGCTTGGCTTATAAAACTTAAAAACCATCTGAGAGATTACCCTTGCAGGGTTGAATTTGTACAGTGTATCAGCTGAACATAAATACATAAGTGGCTCACCCTACCTGTAATTTTCTCTGGTTACCGTCTCAGCTTTTGTGCTCAAAATGCATTGCAGCTATCGCCTAAGACCACAGGAATACACTTTGAGTCAACCTTTTCGACTGCCATTTCAGTGCTGTGAGGTTATGTAAAGTTGACTTTGTGAACAATACTACCCGACGTTGCTTCGTCGCTCGTGTTGTCATTATTTGTCAGTTTTTCTCATTTGCATTTCAGTGAGAAGATTGAACAGGAATAAACAATGTGTGAATGACAAAAGCGACCAAAAGATGACAGAAAAACACTGGACGTCAACCTTGAATAAATTACTCGCTTTTGAACTTCCATACATATTTTGTATGGCTCATTACCTCCCAGTGGAAAAGTACTTTATTTTGCCTTAATTTTTTTATTCTGGAAAAAGATTCATTTTATTTCTTTCTTATAACCGAATGTCGACTGAGTATTTAGCTCTCTTTTCACGTAAAAAACTGATTGGTGATATTAGTTTCGATAAGTTGTTTTGACTAACATAAAGCACTTAACTTATCATTCACCTAAACGTCAATATACTGTAAGAGACTATTTTTTTATGAGCACTTCACAGAAATATTCCATATTAAAACACTGCAGCTACTCAGTGTATACCAAAATACCGAAATGTCATCACGTTTTAAAAGGACCATTCTAATAATAGCCTGTCTCAAATAGTTCACAAAACTGACTGACGTGGATCAAAAACTGACATTGACCCTGTATGAATTTTCAAATATAACAACATACTTGGCTAAGTAAAAACATTTTAGTTATGACCATTGTTAAAAACAGGCAAAGCAAATCTCTTTCAGAGCAAATACCTGTTCCTTTTGAATCAGTGTGATTAAAACACAACAGTTCATTTTTTGTTTTGTTTTGTTTTGTTTTGTTTTGTTTTGAGAACGAGCTAGGCACTACCTGATAAATTTAAAAGCACTTTTGAGTACACTGTCTTGATGATTCTTCCCAGAGCCTCCGATTCTTCGGGTTGACATTTTATAATGAGTAAACCTGGGGACTAGAATGGCTTCGTTTAACAGTTCCACTCGAGAGTTGAAAACCAATCGTGACTCACTCGCCTTCATATTTCTCGAGCCCTCTGAATGTATTTACTTCGAGATTTGATCACTTCTTCTATCAGTGTTCTTTGTAATTGGCTAGATGAACCGGTTAAGATATTTTGCAGATATTGTCAATCTCGCACCCGGAGCCTGCGTCCCCCTAGACCAGCGGTCGGGAACGAGATTGCGATATTTTCTGCTACAGGAGGAGACCAGGAAGAACTCGCACTGGTATGAAAGTCATTCCGGTATCATGAATGTAAACGCACCCCGGCCCAGGCGTTCACTTAACTGAACACCTGGAAGAGGCTACCCGCTTTTGACCTTCAATAGTGCTCAGTCGATAAATATGGGAGTAGACCAAGTGTTTTCGGTCAAGATGGCTGGATATTGGCCATGTTCTTTTTTTCTTTTTTTCTTTTTTTTTTTTTTTTTTTTCATGTTTATGGACTGAGCTAGAGGTCGATAGACACGCAAAACGAGAACGAGGCTAACAACCAGCCACCTTGATCGACCAAGCTTAGTTAATATGGACTTCATATGGAAAAAGAACACCATTTTCTGCGGTCAACAGCGGGTAAGATAGAGCCATCTTTCCCACTCGGGTAACCATTCGCAGAGCAGGATTCGGTTCATCTTGCCCGCCCACTGAACTAGCCATATAATAAACCACCTTCCGTACACACAATTGTTGCTAAGCATTGTTTAATTGTGTAATTTCATTACGTTTTACAACAGTTCACAACACTACTATTTAATGCGGTGTTACTGTAGTTGCAAACCGAAAAAGGCATAAAATATCTTGACTAAAATATTAAAACAATGACGTAAAATTACAACGGCCTTTAAATAATATTATCATATTCTCGAGTGACATCGAACCTCTTACAAGATATACACGAGATCAACATTATTAATTGGTAGACTCTACCGTTACAGCTTACAAAAGCTGACTAAGATAATTACGTTGACGAGGAATTTTTTACGAGTACGCAACTGCGAGAAGTCTTTGAGATTAAACATTGTAAGGATTTACATTTTAAAACGCACCATGAAATGTCAGTACAGTGACATCGTAGATACGTTAATTTTATGTACAATTCGTTTACAGGAATAAGGAACGTGTTTATAAGATCTGCACTCGAGAAGCTAACCCGCCATCTAATGTAAAGGGAAAGGAGGGAGTAAACTTGGTTATTCGCCCCAAAATGTCCCTGCAATTCAACCCTTAATAGAGGGAAAACTGGGCGGGTAGGGGTACAAAAACAAGACGTGGGTGATTACCGAGAGCGGTAGTTTTGACTCTTCTAGATACATCATGGCAACAATAACGCAATAACCACGGAAAAAAAAGGCATTATCCAGTGGATAAACGTTGACAAAATATACTGCGCTATTCACTGGAAAATACAGTGATTTACCCCGTGGATAGCGTTATCAGTTCAACCTAACACTACAAGCGTCTATAAGAATGATAAAACCAAAGTACTGGAGCAGCACTGCACTGGCAAAGACCTGTTGTATTCATGTTCAACAGGCATTCCAGGTCTGCATGCTTTAGAAATGGCTTACAGGACAGAACATTGATCCTACAACCAAATTATTATTGGGTCCCTTGTGATTGCTTGCTTGAGCACCTGTCACAGGAAAATGAAAGGAGTAATGGATTACACAAGAGTGCATACAGTAACTAATTTTATCGATTGGTATCGATTGATCGATTGCTTTTCCGATCATCGATTTCTATCGATTGGACACCCCCCGCGGGATACAGTAAGGGAAAAGACGGGAAAATGGGTAAGTGGATACAAGGAAAGAAAAATTTGAACTTTGTAGAAAAGTACTTGACGAGTGCCAGAAATAGAAAAACAAAACAAATAACAACGCATAACAAAATCTATTGCTTCTTGTTTAGATAGTTTCTCTTTTGCTTTATCTGAGTTTGAAACCCTTTTGGCAGCTGTTATATAGGTTGTAACGCAACGTTATTCGCCCGTAGTAGAGAGGAGCGTTCCGTGACAGCTGCATGTGATATTTTAGGCTTAAAGTAAACCAGGAGTAACACGTGCGAAGTACAGATGTAATGCATATATCAAAACGTTATCATCTAGCTCAATACGTACCACAATTTAAGGGCACTTTTCTGGTGGTGGGTCGCCTGGCAGGTCCCTTTCGAATGCCTCTCTGCGGTCCCGCACGATTCTGCCTCTGAGGGCCTTCAGTTTGAACCCACTCAGGCCTATTGCAAAAAAAAAAAAAGAAAAAGAAAAAAAAAAAAAAAAAAGAATGAAAGAAAAAGAAAAAGAAAGAAAGAAAGAAAGACTGATTACCAGTTTTGACTCCTAACACCCGAAAACTGAAGCCCAAAGCTAAGAAGATTTATTTTGTGTAAAGTGCGCTCACTGACAAGGCCGAAGTCACGCGGAACCGCATTCAGTTGAACTCTGTGTAAAATTGACACCTTTAATTTCTGCATGTACAGACATAAATACTCACAGCAGCATCAGTGGGTTTGCTCCTTGTGCATTTGCTGGATTGGGTCCACTAGGAACAGACAGGAGAGGAGACCTGTAGGTTTTACTGGCCACCGACACCATCTCGCGTCTAAGACAAAAGAGGAGAGGAAAAATTAAATTAGCTAAAAAAACAACACACAGCCATACTGACCTTTTTATTCTCAGTGTCCTCAGTTAGTTTCATTACTGAGCATTGACACTAAACTAAAGTTATTTTCATTTCAATTACAGGTGTACATAAAAACATTCACGCCACTGCGTTTCAGAAAATACGAAAAAATGTAACACACTCTTGTAGATTTCATAACAACAGTCACGTGCAATAAACACACAAGTCCATGTATATTTTACAAGCAATGTATCAAGCAAACATTTTAAAAAAATCAAGAAAACTCTTTTGATAGATTCGATGGCTCCTTTTTCGTTGTAAGAAGCTTTCAGGAGAGGGGCTGATAGAGGCCCTACAGGTTCATTTGCAAGCTACGTGTACATGTATGATTCGTCAAAAGCTGGCTCCTCCGAACGAAACATTCTACCCGCTACGATTTGTCTGCTTCATTTTCTTGCCTTATTTGAAACGCGTGGATGAAAATCGACCCAACCCGAATTGATTCTTTTGCCCTATTACAGATTTTTAAAAAGTCGGGCCAATTTTGTGTTATCCATGCGGCCGTTATCAATATTGGACAAACTGAATGTGGCCGACAAATCGTAACGTTGCGTGACTGACCCATCATATCTATGTCTGACGGATGTGGAGACAACTGTTAAATTTGTTATCTACTCTCAATTGTTTTAGCTCACATACTGTACCTCCTTAACCACCGCTGAAGTTTCTCAATGCTCTGAATCTGAAGCTTTATTTCTCGTGTGCCCATATACTGTGTTTTCCGACCCAAATACTGTAATGAGGATTGCACAACTACCTCACGTGTAAATCACAAGTTTGTATGATCTAATCTACGTCACGCAAAAACAATTTTCTAAGTATGTATTGTCTAATTACTAATACTTGGTATTACATTGCACTGCATGTCTGTCAAAAATGTTGTTGTTTAAAACCCAGTCAATGTCCATGAAAAACACACATGATGTTGCATAGAAATGTTAACTAAAGGAGTATTTCATAAACAACACCATAGTTTTAAGAGTGAAATGGTTATGAAGCCCTTCAAACATCAAAGGAGCAAACAAAGATGGCAAGGTTTATGCTGGAAGGTCCACGACCGTGCACAATCTTTTGTTTTGCGCTCAGACATTACGTAACCAAAACGTTTCTATTGCTTAGTACCTCAGTCAGGTGTGAACAACTATTGTGCTTTGAGCACGGTCAAGGCCAAAAAAAGAGAAAACCATACAACAAAGAAATTTGTCGGGGGTTCATAACCATTCCCTTTCTATTAACTATGATAACACCAACAAATAAGACCAGTGGAAGTCTTAACCGTACTTGAAACGGCTTCAAAATATGATTTATTCCACGACGCATTTTGAAAAATTTCACTGCTCTTTCTTTTCAGTATTCTTCGACTAAAGGATCGATAAAGGATTTAGAGACTGCGGGACCGTGGGGGCAGTTCGGGGGTGCGGGACTGCGGGACCGCGGGACTTCCTGGGTATGAACTGAAAAACAAACCATTATTTATTTCCTCATTTCGGAAAAAAGGAGCAGTATCTAGATTAACGTTCAAAAATGGCCGGGTATTCTGAAGTTACACACACAAAAAACAGAGGTTATTTTCAATCTTTTTCAGGCGTAACCATCCTTGTCTTTCTACATGTACCTTGGAAAACCGGTATTTGAAGGTTACCATCAATTTGAAATTAATGTTGTACAGTACACATCTACATCAGAAAAAGGGCTTGGAGGATCGCCTCATAGTGTTAACAAATTTTGACGCATAAAAGGCACACAATGTACTGTCAAATTTAGAGGGTAATCAAGATCTGGCCGGTTAGTCTTCAAAGACCATTCTTGTGCACAAAAAATCGAATTATATATACCGATATTTACCGATACATTGACCAATGGCACTTTCCAAAAGTTAAGGAGAGCTAGGATAAGGGGTAGTCTCCTTCGCAGCCGTTATCAGAGTCGTCACGCAACGCTTCTCCAGTGGGGAGAAGCGTTGCGTGACGACCCTAATGACGGCTGCGAAGGAGACTAGGATAAGGTGCTGAAATCAATTGTTAATGAATAATCACAGAATAAGACAAGTGCAGTCTGCTTACTGAGCTTGTTTGGGCTGGGTAGCTGCTGGCTTTTTCTGTGCAGTGGTCGTTGGAGGTGCAGGTGATGTTGACTTGACTGTCTTGGGGGCCGCAGTAGAAGTGGTTTTCAAGTGAAGCTCCTGACTGGAAGATTTTGCCTTAGCAGCAGCAGTAGCCGCTGCAGCAAGACCACCACCACCAGCGGCAGCAGGAGTGGCCTTTGCACGAAGCTCCTGACTAGAAGACTTTGCCTTGGCGGCAGCAGCAGCTTGAGCCTTGGCTGATGAAGCAGCAGGGGCGTTTCCTTTGGGTTTGCCTGGTTCCTTTTTTGTGGCCCTAAAATTGACACTCTCAAAAATTGGTAAATTCATTACACACGTCACGTGTTACAGAGGATTGTCCAAGAAGAGGGTTTTATATTGTGCTCACTGATTTGGAGGTGGCTGTAAATTTGAATCAATTACAGTGTACCTCAATTTAAATCAAGAATTTGTTAAGATACAAACAATTGTGCTCTATCAGCAACACACAAGTTGCTCACAAAAAGTTCTGAGTTGTTCCAACATAAGTCAAACCTAAAGGGAAATGCATCGTCATCTTCTACATTGTATGTGCACCCGTGTAGGATGAATACTATACCATTAAGCTACATGTACATGTACAGGAGACAAAATTTGTCTTAATGGTCCAAGCTATGCCATATACATGTACAGTACCGCTCAGAATTAAGCGAACCAAATTTCGCGTTAATAGCGCGTTAAGAACGCGAGGGGATTAACGCGCCGCGCGTTTTGCTGCGTTCGACTGATTCACTGTGTTTTGACTTCGCGTTATAGCACGTTAAAGTAAATGCAATAGTACAGCTGTATGTATGAGTTTGGTTGTTGTTCGCTGCTTTTGTTACTTTGTGAAAGGAAGTTAACGACCTTTTCAAAAGACGACATTCAAGACGACATTCAAAATGAATGTCATGTGTTTTCAAGGTTCACACAAGTTCTAATTTTTTCGTACCGGCTGAATATGTAATAAGGCTCAAATGCAACAGTCATCTTCAGTCATTCTGCCTGAATGGACTGGATTGAAATGTCTCGTACTCTAGTATCACTTGCAATTTTCTAAAATGTGCAACTAGCCTTATCCTCCTACTTGCATGCAGAGAGATAATGATGAGAGATGATAATATACTATGATGACGATGACGAAAATGATGAAAATGACAATGACAACTATAATGACAATGGTGGTGATGATGATGACGACGACGACAACGACGATGATGATGATGATGACGACGACGATGATGATAGATGCAATATACCCACTGCCTTTGTCTGCACTTCACTTAACACAAGTGATGATCACATGTTAACCAAGTTGTGTACACATATTTGATAAGATGTTTTCTTCTAAAGAGTAAAGCTGCATGACTGTTTAAATCAGTACAACACTGCTACTCTAACTGACAGTGCATGTAAAAATCCACTACAAATGTTAAGAGCTTATACATGTATGAACTCACTTTGCAGGTGCACTTTGTTTGTCGTCATCCCCTACAACACAACAAATAGAGTCAACATGATCATACTGTACATGTAATGAAATACTGAAATACATGATTGTGCATTGCCATCAACACAGGATTATAAACGAGCACTGCCTTATGTCAACCCTGGGCAATAAGGAAGTCTTTTACAATGGCATCAAAATCTGGATAAAAGATTGAACTTAAATTACATGTACCTTTCAACTTCTTTATTATTTCCCTGGCGCGGCTCTCATCATATTTGGTCTAAAAAAGTAATGAGAGTTCATTCTTTGCTTTCAAGTGATGTCATTAAATTGAAAATGGATTTCACAATACAGTGTAATTTCACGGAGCTAAAACTCTGAGTATATAGTTTACATACATGTATACATGTAACATAACTTTCTCATGAGGTGACTGTGAAAACCAGCCATAAATACAAGTAAACACAAACAAGCGAACCAAATTTGAGTAAATGAAACCACAAATGCACCAACAAACAGACAAAACCAATCACCAGATGCAACGAAACAAAATTTCTTCCCCACAGTATTTGTAACTCGACATGGTCAAGACTGATATTGAAGAGAACATGTACACTGTATTTATTTAATGGCAAGTTAAAGCAGCTTTATGACCTTTGGGTCACTTTTACTGTATCATAATGTATCATTAAGAGTGACTCTTTATCATATTTTTAATTTTTTTAGATTGCTAGTTTTTGAGGTATTTTGCTAGTTTTTGTTTCTAAGTTTCTTAGAGTAAAACTGTGGTTTTAGGGATAATTTTGTAAAGTACCTTGGGCAAATCATGGATGTGTGTGCTATATAAATGAACAATAATTATTATTATAAATAATATGGTGGGTTTGTGACATCTACCAATGAAAATGTAGTGATTTAGAAAAATAATGCATTGACTCATGTTCAAATTATGCCACATATGACATGCAGTTTTCCAGTACAATGAGCACTCAAATTCATGTAATATGAGTACACAGTAAACTTACCGTACGAAGGGAAACATCAATCACAACCTCATCAACATCGGGGAACTCTCGGACCAACTTCTTTTTCACTGCAAGAGGTCAAATATTACATTCAGCAGCAACCTTAGGGCCATTTTCACACGCAGATACACAGATGAACAAGAAGAACTGAATAGCAAAACAGGTTAACAATCACAAAACTGATTATGAAACAAAAAGAATGCCAGGAAGGGAAATTTAGAAGTACGATTGTAAAATTGAGACTATTCATCTTTATGCATGAGATTTTCTAGTGGTTTGAAGGTTTATCAACATTAATATACAATGATATTTTAAGCTTGCCAAAAAATTCTACCATTTCACTCCATCATTCGGTGGTCTCAAATGTTATCATGTTACTGACTGACATTGTACATGTATTTTCTTGTTCTTCTGACAGATTGTTTCTTGTCAATGGCATGGTCATGTTATATGTCATGGGAGGCGCGGTGGCCTCATGGTTAGTGCGCTCGTCTCTGGATCGAGCGGTCCGGGTTCGAGCCCTGGCCGGGGACATTGTGTTGTGTTCTTGGGCAAGACACTTTACTCTCACAGTGCCTCTCTCCACCCAGGTGTATAAATGGGTACCGGCAAACTTAATGCTCGGGGTAACCCTACGATGGACTACCATCCCATCCAGGAGGGAGAAGAAATACTCCTAGTCGCTTCATGCTACAGAAACCGGGATAAGCTCCAGCCTGATGGGCCACTTGGCTCGCATGCAGACTTTACCATGTTATATGTCAGAGTTCTGCAAAGAACTTATTGTGAAATTATTTTTGGTGCAAACCAGTTGTTTTACTCTGTCTAAGTATAAACATGTAGTATTTACACCAGCAAGAAAGCACGTTGAAAACTGACCATTTTGCTTGTCTTCCTCACTCTTGTCCTCCTTCCACATGGTTGCCAAAATGTTATCAATGGGAAAGTCCTCCTCAGAACCAAAACTGGCTGGATGCTGAGGCTCAGCAGGCTGCCAGTGAAAGAAAGGCAAAATTTAATATATTACCAGCACATAGTTATACTGTAATTTACAGTACCGCAAGTACATGTATCTGTACCTGTAAGCAAATTGTCTTTTCCATTCTCTGTATCCTTTTAAACTAAAATTATTTAAACTGTACATTGTACACACACCCACACTATTCGGTGTTGTGTTCACTGATCTCAACTTGCAAACCCACTAAACATTAATATTTGGATGTAAGAACTGTATGTAAATTTTGATGACTTGAGAGAAAGTACAACCTGTATCTACATGTACATGATTCTTTGATTAGTATTTACATTTGGTACAGTGAATATCAGAAAATTGGGGAGTGACATTTTTTATAAGAAGGCAAGAATGAGAACAAATTTCACAGAATCTAGCACCACTAGACAGTTCTGAATAGTTTATAACATAGACAAGACAAGTGTGAGGATAGTTAGCATCATTGAAAACCAAGTTTTGGTTTATTACGAGTTACTGTTTCGAACCCTGCATACCACACTTACAATGTAGCTTTCAGCATTGACATAAAGAAAACAAAAACAGAATGTGCTTGTAATTTGTACCCTCCTTAATGTTATACTTATTAAGTTTAACAATTAATTTACAATACAGCTAAGGAGGGTGCAGGATCTCAGCAAATACACGTACAAGTATAATAATATTATACAATCATGTACATGTATGTTTTCAGTATAATGCCCCTCAGAACATACTTTATGTGTTGCTGGCTGTCTTGGCTGTGACCTTGGCTTGGAAGATGTGCCACCAAAACTGGTCTCCTGAAGACATGACAAGAATTGATATAATATTCTATACACGTTCGTATTTTGAACAAGTTCTTACAATGTACATCATGTAGCTCCTTGACGAAACATAAATGATTGATTGATTAATTGACTGATTGAATGAACGAATGATTGTTTGATTGATTGTTTGATTGATTGATTGATTGATTGATTGATTGATTGATTGATTGATTGATTGATTGATTGATTGATTGATTGATTGATTGAAGTACTGGACAAGTATATGTTTCTTGACCTTTAAGAAAATATTTAAATGTGGTATATGTCTTGTACATGTACATGATCATGCAAGACTCCAGCATTTTGCTTTCTTCAGTAAAAGAAAATGTTGCTTTCTCCAATAATAGACACAGGATACATGTATTTACTCTGCATTTATTTGATGATGATTTCTGTCAAGTGTGTCCAAGTTAAAATATGCACTACATTGTTAAGTAGCATTTCAAATCCTGTCCTTACCAACTGACTTGAACCTCCAGTGTTTGAAGATGCCTAAAAATAAATTTAAAAAAAAAACAGATTGAGCTGTGACCGGAGGAGGTGTGCATAATCAGGATACTGCTTGAGATACACATGTAACACTAACTCTTATGGGAAACAAGGCTCCCTTCTCCTTGAACAAGGAAAAAGAAGGGTTTTTTCCTCAGGCAGCCGTCTTTGCTTGTTATACTGCAGTGCAGTATTAAAGGCTTTTGTGTTTAAGGTCATGTGCATATAATTTTCATGTTGTCTAGTAAGTAGATCGGTCTAAAGTATGATTATTACATATTTGTGTAACCAGAAAGAAATTGTGATGCTGCAGTTAACGCATGTAGATGTGCAAGTTGTGTTTACCAGATTAAACATTTATTCTATTCCACACGATTTTATAAACCAAACTTTTAAATGATGCCCTGACAGTCCAAGTGTCCTCGATATTCGAAAATGCCCAAGAAGTTCCGATCCGTACTGCACACACCGAGGATTAGAATTTTTTTCACTTATTTTTATGAATGAAAACTAATATATGAAAAATGTATGATGGCAAGTAAAACAAAAGGATTACGTAATGCCTAAAGGTATTGGTAAACACTAACGAATGCAATTGCCCGTGTTCATTATGTAATGCGCAAAGGTATTGGTAAACACTAACGAATGCAATTGTCCCATGTTCAAGTTGTGTTTCTTCCACATATCACACTGTACATATCGTTGGATGCAACTGACCGCTCAATATATGTAGTGATTTACCTTAAATTGACTCAAAGGAATGGCTTCTGGTTTCTTCACCCTTGGGTCCTGCCATGTTGTCTTGTGAGTTGTATGATCTATGAAATAGCTGAGAAAACACCAAAAGGTCAAAGCCAAGTTCATGTATGTGATTCTTGTCTTTGCTTTAACCCTCCTTATATTTTCAGACTGCACCTTTTTGATCTTCTAGGACCAGGGAGGGGAATGTGTGGAGTCTGTACCCCTCTGTATAAATTTAAGAATGTTTAACAATACACAATAATAGTTAGACTTTCAGAAAAGTCCTTCGTCTTGTTTATTCATCACCTGCCGGACGAAAGACTTTTCATACTTGATTGGCACCAATTTCAGTGACCCAAAATCAGGTCTTTGCGCTATGACCAATCAGAGTTGCCATGAATACGCCTTGGGAACTGAACTGTCAAACAAATGTGACTTGCGGTTAAATTCAATATAAGGTTGATTGCAAAAGTGATTAAAGAAGCTGCAAATGGCCATGGGATATTCTATATTGCATGACTACCAACACAAGTCAGTGGAAGCATATCTGCCCAGAAAAGATGTGTTTGTTTCTGCCCCAACCGGAGCAGTGAAAAGCTAATGGCTTTTGAGCTAGCTCTGAATGCTTTCAATTGTTTAAATGAAGAGAATAGCAATGCTCTCCTCTTGGTAGTGGTTCCATTAATTTTGCTCACGAAAGATCAGGTCTCAAACCTAAATTCCTGTGCCATTTAAGGGTCTTACATACCCAGTACATTGGAGATGATTGTTCAGAACAACAGTTGTCGGGCATTTTAGATATTAAAGTTAAACTGGTGTTTGGAAGTCCCCCAGTCAAGTCAAGCTCGCAAATATCACCTGAGACAACAGTTGCAAGCCACGCCATTCCTCATTTTTGGCGTGAAATGCAAAAAACTCCCTTCAAGCAAGACAAGTCAACCTCTCGTGACTTCATCGCTCCCTTGACCACTTCAGGACCTTTCAACACCTAAAACCTCACAGGTCACTTCGCTCACTTAGCTATCATGAGGTCGACTAGTAGCAAGTCTAAATGAAAGTGAAATTTGGAGGGGATATACATGTAGCAGAATTAAAAAAATATCTTTTGAGGTAAGCAACATGAGACGAAGACATCGTGTCTCATGGGAGGTACATGTATGTACATCATGACATCAAAAGAGCTGCCCCCTTGGATCTACCATTTTTTCGAACAACATCACAAAACCACCTTAAAAATGACTCGAAGCCAATCAAAAACAATAAAGGAATGCTAAAAAGTGCTATAATTGTAAAACTAATTAAAATGGAGTTCATTTTGGTTAATACATCTGTAGAAACAAGACGTCGTGTGTTTCACCCTACACTTCTTTCGTGCTCTACCGCTTCCTGTGTGTTTTACAACAGAACAGAGCACAGTCGAGGCTTCTTCATTTGTTAAATATTGCCTGTGAAACAGCAACGACATAATCATAGTAGCCTGCCTATATCTATAACTACTCTGATCTAACGGTCACCGGAATTTTACCTTTGCTAAAAATTTATCTCGCGTGTTTGTAGCCATCTGGCTACAAATACGGCAGAAAACTTTCGGTTCAGTCATCGATCAAAGGTTCACTGCTTTACGAAACAAATTACTGCCATATTCGTACTAGTACTTACTATCTTCTGACGTTTGCGTCATATCTTGTTTCCCAACCTGGCGGCAAAGCCTGGTTCTGCCATGGTTGAAACTGGTTCCAAGCATTCGCCATCTTTGTTTAGTTCTTTGCAAAACAATTTAGACCTCTGTCATGTAGTGTTACTTGAAAAATACCTCATCTACGCCCATCAGTGGAGGTGGGCTAACCACGTTTTTCGATATTCAATTATTTTCATTTTTTGTTTGTTTGTTTGTTTGAATAATCAACTATTGATTTATCAAATTATGTTTTCTGAAACGTTTAAAGTTCTTATTTTTGATTTCCTACTGGTGATACTCGGCCTGGTGCTCCATCACACGAGCGCTTTATTGTATGACGGAGAAAATTACTTAAGTGTGATTGGCTGAGAGGTATAAATGCGACCATTTTTACCGTCTGTAAAAGAATTAGTGTTAACATAACCAGTCTTGGAGATATGAAAAATCTCAAAACTAAGTATACCGCTGGTGTTTTAAAACGAAATAAAAATCAGATTCATTAAAACTAAAGTTGGCCCTCAAGGTCAGTTCTAGTGATCGGTCAACTGATGGGAAAAAATAATACGTTAAATTAAAACAAACGTGTCAACACGGGCATGAAAGCAATAACACATATCATTCATATAAATGAATTAATGCCGAGTTAAAAAGTTGTCAGTCTCGGTCTTTTAATAAACTGGACTCGGCGGTGATCACTGGTGATAAAGATCAGTTTCATTGCAGACAGTCAGACAGGCAAAAGCCGTTAATAGAAGTGGTACTAATAGCTTGCCATAACAGCTTGAATTGCGGCCGTATTCAACCACGCAGAAGAGTATCAGAATGTTGTCATCTTGACTTTATCTGATTTGATCTCTGATCTGTACCGGCATTTACCAACAGTGATGTATTCAAGCGGCTGGTGGATTATTTTCAATAAAATAATCGAACATTCGTTTCTAGCGGAATTGGCTATATTGTTTGTAACTGGCTTAAGATCACTGTTCACCGATCGATAAGGAGTATTACCATTGTGTTGGATTGACATAATTTTTTGGCGAGTTCGTAAATTATGATCCAGTCATTACTGATCCAATATTCTAAAAAGCCCTTGTTATGATTAACATATATATATAGATCTTTGCTTTTTACTGAGTTTTCGCGCAAAACTGATACACTCGCATACATTGTTTACTTCATTTTCTTATAGTAACTTCTTGTTCGAAGTTTTAGCGTCCATCTTGAAATTCGTTTTAATTTCCCGAGTGACCAAAAGGCAAAACTATATGTTATTATGATTTAAAAACAGCTATCGCGCAATTGTCTCGTTTGAACAAAATGGTTTATAACGAGAAATCTTTTCTCTTAATTTTAATCAAGGCTATTATGCTTCCAAAACGCTTTCGAAGCGGTTGAAACAAGAGTCAAAGCAAATGTCTCAACCGTAAACTGATGGCGTAAATTAAAACATAACCATTAGTCATCCCTTAAATTTTTGAAATTGGCCAGACGAGTTGGTTGTTTTAAGAACGTTTTTATCTCTATTTCTTGTGTTTAATTCCTTTCTATAGCTAGCGGACACCGTTTATGAGATATGAAAACTGAAAACTAACGGTATATTTTAGAGTAAATCGAAAATGCGGAATGCCATTAAAATTTAATTAAGCCCTCAGGCTTAGTTCCAACCCTTGATTTGTTATGTCATCAAAGACTTACAGAAGACTAAGATGTTCCGTTAGGAACTGAAGAAAAAGGTGTTGGAACTGCAACTGTAGCCTGCAGAACAAGCGGATTTTCGGGGCAGAGAGCGAAACGTTACCTAGAGCGAAACGCGATAGGCGAGCGCGAAGCGCGAGACGAAAAGAATTTTCGAAAGCACCTCAAAAGCGAGACGAAAAGAATTTTCGTCTCGCGCTCAGCGCTCGTGTATCGCGTCTCGCTCACTGACCCGCTAATCCACCTGTTCTGCAAGCTAAGAGGAAGTAAAAACAAGCCGTAGGGCAACAGTCAGCAGGTGGCCAAAACAATTAGTTAAACCAACTTGCATACCTAGAGTTACGGAAAATATCTTGCTCCTATATCGTATTATTTTGGCTGAGCGTGAGGTCATATGACGATACAGTGAAACCCCGCTCTACGGACACCCGCTTAATACGGACACTCGCTTATAACGGACAGTTTTCTTTGTCCCGACAACTAAAAAGGTCATATATTTTCTCTTAAATTAGTCCGCTTAATACGGACACCCGGATAATGCGGACACTTAATCATGTCCCTTTGGTGTCCGTATTAACGGGGTTCCACTGCTTATGAACTAGAGCTTTGTGTATGCTTTGAGTCAGTTGTTCCTACTAGTCCTGAAGGAAAGCACAGAGAAAATCATTGTCAAACTGAGCAGCCCAAGCCAGCCGTAGAAGATGTCATCGATTCGCTTCATCCAAATTACCTTGCTTCTGGCCCTACTTGTGATGAACCGCTTGGCCTCACCCAGGGCGGTTGATTCTGGTTCCAAAATTGACAAAGGTGAGTACATTTGTAGCATCGGATTCTCTTATCTCGAAGCTACTTATTTTCACGCCAACTTTGTATTACTCTTTTTTTGTTTCTTTTGTCATTGTGTACTAAGCCTATTGTGTTCCTAATTTTCTCCGCTTCTTCCTGACCTGCAGCTTCAAGTCTTTAAGGGCCCATTAACCGATTTATGCGCGCGCTCGCGCGCGTTGCCAAGGAAGTGAAATTTCACTTCCGGTTACTTACGTCAGCCTGAGCGCGGGAAATAAAAACAACTCAATAACTTCCAAATTCGCTTACATTTTAGATGTTTTTCTTTGTGTTTCACAAAATGCAAAGTAAAAAGAGTACAAGCAAAGACAAAATAAGAAAAAGACAGAAAAACAAGAGCAACAGAAAGAGAAAAACTAACTCCTCGTGGCTTTGTTTGATCTTACCGAAGTGCGCTGGTAGTGTAAATTGCGCACGCGCTGATAGGGTTTTTTCCAATATTTATCGGGCGCACTTACGGTTTCTTTAAATGCTAAAGGAAACGCGGTTTTTCATTAAATCCAGCCTTTTTCGACGGGTTTCGATTAAAGCCAACGTTGGAAAGATAGCTATGCATTCTTTTTTCAAAATCATGCTTTTTTCAGAAAATTACGAATTTTTTAATATTTTGAAATTCTCTCAAAATCTGACCTTTTAAAATGAAACAAAATCTATGCATAGCGCAATGAGGATTTAAATTAAAATATTAAATCAATGAAAAAAATCCCGATAAAGTAATTTGCCTGGGAGCCTTTGCGTTTTTTCAGTATTAGTCACATGACCATGAGCGTGGCCTGATGACGTCATCACTAGTGTTACTGATCATGAAAAAGTTAAAACAGATGAAATAACTCTGAACTAACCAAAAATGATGAGGTTATATGAGAATAAATTTTCCTTAGCAACGGCTCGAAAAGATCGGTTAATGGGCCTATAAGGCGAACATTTGGCTTAAAGGTCATTTAATACCCGTATTTATTATAATTATATGGCTGTGTCTCACAAGGACTGGGAACTACCGAATTCACGAATTTGATTGGCTGAAATCGATATTGACCGCGGTCTAGATTTTCTCATCTAGACCGGTTTCATTTTGCGTTGAAAAAGTAGCAAACTAAAATACAAAATTGTTCACCATTTTCTTTTCTTTTCTTCTCAATCATTTATGGAAGTGCCAAAAAGCCTGATGACAAAAAAAAGTAAAGAGGACGAGCAAATTTCGGCAGGTTCATGTTAAGTTCATCGCCGTTCGCAAGCAAAATGTCAGCAAACCAGTTACATTAAACGAAGTAAAGTTTTCTTCTTTGCCATATAATAAACATCCTATTAACCGAGCTAAGTCGGTCTGTATGGGAGAATCTTGACCTCGGTCGTGTGTACAGACCTCACTGCGTTCGGTCTGTACTCACGACCTCGGTCAAGATTCTTCCATACAGACCTCCAGCTCGGTTAGTAAGAGCTAAGTATAACCAGTAGCGCTGGGAGCAGTTTTTGAAACTGTCCGCGAAAACCTGCAATCAGGGCAATTCAAGCCAACGTGTCGGTAAACTATCGACTCGGGGCCTGAGCCGGGAAAGGGGCTAGTCTGCTGGCAGCCGGTTTGTTCTCTAAGCGTCACAAGTCATCGCGAACGCAAAAGGTAAGGGCGGTATGGCGGTAGCCGAGTGGGGAAGAAGGCGGGACAAGAGCGGAATGGCCGAGTAGGGAAGATCCCTCCTGAAATTTTGAGAGAAAAACAGATTGCCAGCAGTCTAGAAAGGGGCCGGGGCAAAGTACAACTATGGGCTTGTCTTGGCTGTCGAGGACCTTCCGTACTCATCTTTAATACGCCCCTGTTGAAAATGATAAAGAGCTGTCAAAAAGTTCCTGTTAGTACCTTCCTGTTACTTGATGACAAGACTACGGTTTTTGTTTTAACACGGCGCAACATGAACTCACGAAGCACGAATTGACATTTCTGACAACGCTTCGTGGCATAAGCGATACCTTTCTTTGTTTTACAGTGCTAAAAATCAAGTTATCATACGTAACTTTCACCTTACTGTTGGTTGGAAAAATAAATATGCTATTGAACTTGGGTCTCACTATTCCCGAGGAGGGGGATGTTGGGGGAGGGCTCGCTACCTTTGGGGGTCGCTACTTTCGGGATTTATTAATGGCCACAATTTGTGACGTTACTTTCCGGGGATCGCTACTTTCGGAGGGTCATTACTTTCGGAATTTTTCGGTAGTTACATTGCGACTGTCCCAAGGAATTTGAGTCCGACGTATTGAATACTTTTTGAGCGACGCGGGTTTAAAAATTCAGAATTTCGCCAAAAAAATTTATGAGCTCATTAGCGCCTCCCGAAAGTCGTCGTCCGAGATTGAAGTATGCTTTTTACGATCAACGTCACAGTCAATGGCTCGGAGTTTTCTGCATTATTTTAATGGAAATTCACACGATTAAGTGCTCACCAACTGCGTAAAAATTCATTTTTTGTTGGGACATTTTTTGTTGCTTGACCTGAGTAAATCACATTTCCACGGGCAAGAGAATTCAACCATTAAAAACTAGACGATTTTCCATACGTAAGTTTGGAGGAAGAAAATGTAATATTTACAAAACCATGTACAAATATGAGCGGACCAAGAGGGGTTCTGACAGGTTATTAACAAGATTTTCAATACATCACTTATTTTTATGTACATCACTTATTAATAAAATTCAGATTTAATTGAGTTCGTCTAGTAATCAAATTTCCACTCTTGCCATGAAATACAATTCTGCTATTGCCACAACAACGGCCAGCACAATTCCAATAATCACACGCTGAAATACAACGAAAAAAAACACAGTAAGGTAATAGGAGCTAAGTAGTTTGTAATGGTAATAGGACTGACAATTCGGTCTGTAATCATACGAGTGATAAGAAAATCGGACGACTGCGCAGCGGGAGTCCGATTTGTTTATCGCGAGGATTATTGCAGACCGAATTAGAGGACAAAAAATCTTAGAGCGGTTTTCAATTGAGTGTCGAAAGTAATTAGACAATTGCTTTGGTTTTGGTTTTGGTTTTACTACGGTTTGAGATTAGCTGAGTAGTCTAATTGGTAAGAAATTGGTTTGGTTTTGATTTTACGACACTCAATTGAAAACCTCTCTATTACCAATTAATCATAAAAGTTACAATTTCCGAGAAGAGAAGAATAGCCAAGTTATGAAAGAAAGGGAAAATTTGCATTACAAGACTGACAAAGTAGGCGTAAATTGTAACAAGGTTGTGATTGGTTGATTTGAACTACAACTTTGAACGTGATTGGTTGATTTAAACTTCTCTACAACTTTGAATGTGATTGGCTTATTGAACTGTCCGATAACAACTCGACAAGAAAATTGGTGGAAAATAGGAGTTTTTTAAACTGATCACAATCAAGGAAAATTAATTGTAATTTTTATGATTAAAGTGGAAAACAACAGTGTATGTAATGAACGTCTGAATAACCAATAAGCGACTCAGATACTGTGTCCCTCAGTGGTGAAAAAAACTTACAGGATCTTAGAGGTTCTTTCAAGATCTTTATGGATTAGGATTTTTCAAGGATTCTCAAAAGATCTACCTCTGAAAGATCATGCAAAGGTCCTTAGAGTTGCGAGGATTTTTGCAGAAGTTTCGTCCAAGATCTTGGCAGGATCATTGAGCAAGATCTTTGAACATTCTCAAGGATCTTTGTCAGGATCTTTGGCAATCCTGGCGAGAGGTTTTAAGATCCTAAAGATTCTTAACTAGGAGCTAAATTAAGTTAACATACATCCTGAACATTGTTTCTTAACAATGGTCTTTGCATTCGCGCAATATGGGACGGACCATATTGATTATAGTTTTGAGGAGGGGAGGGGGTTGGGAAATTACCCATTAAAAAAATTCCTTCAAGGCAAAAACTGCTGGGAAAAAAATCGTGCAAGGGGAACCATGGGGAAAAAAGCGAGCAAGTGTTTTCTACTATTCAATTCTTGCACGAGCTATTGCCCACCAAAAAAATTCATGTACAACCTAAGGGTGAGAAAAAATCCATGCCCCAGAAAATTGCCCAACATCACCCCACCCCCCCCCCCCCCTTCTCCACCCCTCAAAATAATAATGGTCCATCCCTAATCTAAAAGGCCTTAACAATAATTCATTTTACATGTATAACCTAAAAGCATAAACAATGTAATTACCACAGCAACTGAAGGAAAAGCGTACTGTGACGCAATATAACCAAAGACAAATGTTCCAACTACTGACAACAAGAAGTTAATGATGGAAGCCAACTGCTTGCTACCAGAACGAACTGAAATGTAATTTAAACATATATAGCAACAATTAAATCTTAAGGTCAGCACACATGAGGGGACTAGTTAGTCCCTGCATGTTGTCCCTGCAACAAGTAACAGAGACAAGTCCCATCATGTGAACTAGCCATTTTTGCCATGAAATCTAGTCGCAGGGACTAAAATTTGGTCCCTGCAACTAGTCCCACAAATTCAAACTGGTTTAAATTTTTGGGACAAGTCCTTGCGACCTGTTCCTCCAAACGCTTTGTGTGAAATGCTTGTGGGACAAGTCCTGCAACCAGTCTCTTGGTGTGAACTCTTGAGGGGACTAGTGGCAGGGACTAGTCACAGGGACCAGTCTTCTTGCGTGTGCCGACCTTAAACTTCTCCTAAACTGTTAATTCAAGAAGCAAGCTTGGCAGAATGTAGAACATCACTATAAATAACTAGAGACATCTTGTATCAATGATAATTTTCCAAGAAATAATATTATTGTCCCATGAAAACAAGAGAAAGCTTATGATCAACAGCAAGAGGAGTTTAAATTGATCTTACCAAAAACATTGAATGGGTATCAATGGTTTTAGTTCCTGCAACAGTCTTGGAAATACATGTATATGTTTACTTTTTTTTAAGTTGCACTGAAATCACATATTTTAATGTCTTTTTATCCCTTAAGCATTTCTTTTCAAGAGTAACAACTTTAATACTAAGAGATGAGAAATCAATCTAGACAAACTAAAAAGGTGATCTTTTAATGTTCCTTTTTTTCCCTTTTTTTAATCAAAGACAAGAATGGCTGCTAAATTATATAAGCAAAAAAATTACTCACCTTCCTGTCCAAATTGCATTCCATCACTTTGGTCCCACTACAAGGGAAAACAGATCAAAGGCAGCAAAAATTTACATATGGAATAAATTTATGGTCAGCGCGAGGTTGAGCTTCGAGTTTGTGCTGAAATTTTCCAGCTCAAATTTTTAAAATTGAAGTTCTCGGAAATGGGATTTCTGGCACTCTGAGGCCAAGTCAGCGTTTTATAACGTCTCATTTTCTTAATTTAGGTGATTCAACCGCACAGCAAATGTACATTAAGAGGACACAATGGTACAAAAAAAGTTTAATAAATAATAAATTTCCATAAACCCTGTTCCAAGCTAAAATACTCGAAAAACTATTATCCAATATTATACGTAATAGTATATACATACTGTCATGTACATTAATCCACCACATCAAAAAGGATGGTGACTGGTACATTTGCCCATAACTCCAGCTTAACACACAGTTAGCAACGTGGTATTATTGCAAGATATTATCTTACTAATCTGAAGGTTTAATATAGCTGCCATATTTTCAAGTCAACAGAAGTCATTTTGGTGTACTGTCCTCCACAAGGGCATACATTCTAAGCAAGATACTTCATCTTTATTTTTTTCTCAAGCATCTGAGCGGGCCGGATTCCTAAATCCTCAACTTTGATTAGCTAATCATACGCACATGACCGGCCCAGCTTTCTACAATAAGGCTCATGGGCTGGATTTTTTCCCCACTGCCTAAATTGCGCTCCTAAAAGTTTGCGGTAATCATCAATCTTTTGCCTTTTTTACATGTCCATCGACGATTAGTCAACACAAGTTTGTCTCTGTTCACTTTAGAATGGCAAGGAAAGTCACTGTAAGTAAATCCAATTGAGTGTTTTGAAGTTGTGAGAGTTTGCTTGGTTGTTTGTTGCTTGGCACTGTAATGGTGCGTAATCCTGTGTTTCTCTTGCCGTAAAATTTGAGTCAAGTTCAGTTGAGTTTACCTCTCTGATTGTTGCTGTATTAAGGAGAATTTCTGTGGAATAAACTTAATGAATTTCCTCGCTTTTTGCTATTCAATTTTCGGTCTATAGCAACAAGTCTGATTTCAAGTGATTTTAAAAGCAATGACTGACAGAATCTGTTTTTGTAGTAAAACTTCAAACTTTGCATGAAATCTCACACCACAAAAACAATTTTGGGGAGCTTAACTGGTGAAATAAATGCAACTAACATAAAGTAGTTAAAAAAAAAGCTGTTCTTTAATACATCTTGCTTTGTCTACTATCTGAGTTACTTGTTCGTCGCCAAGATTTTTTACAAATCATTAGTAAACGGCATGCAAGCCGATTCAGTGACAAGAGTTGCGTAACGAAACCCATTTGTAATCTGTAAAACCAATTTACTGCAGGAAAAAAAATAAACATGTTATTTGCCGGCTTAGGGTCGCTCCGTATAGTGAAAAACTGTGACCTCAGGCAGAAAATGCTGCCCTCGGCCTTGAATGTGCTGCTCGAGGCCGCAGGCCGAGGGCAGCATTTTCAAGACCTTGGTCACAGTTTTTCACTATACGGATCTCCCAGCCAGCAAATTACATATATATATATATTTTACATTACCTTTTTATCGACATTTGAAACCATTCTGTCATATTCTGCTTTTTCTTGCTCTGCTTTTAGCTTTTTCAGACGAGCTACAAGTTCTGGACTCTGGTCAAAATACAACATTAGACTTATTTTAAAGGAGCTTTCTCAGTACAGGTTACAACAGTTTTTAGATTGAAATGTGGGCATATCATAGATAGTGATTTTTAAAAATAATTTTCTGTTCAATATGTACTCTGTATTAAAGCTCTTTCAAGTTCAAGGGTCAATTTAACAAATCGAATGGGGTTTAGCGTTGTCTGTACTCTCATCAACAATGATGTGCATCATCACAGCCTCGTGAGTCCACAACATTTTGACCACTGTGATGACGCATATCGTTGTCGATAAGAGTACACACAATGCTAAACCACATTCAATTTGTTTTTTACCACAACATCAACGTCAAAGAAAATGCTTTTTTTTTTCAGAGTGTGACCAAGAGTGTGACACGTTGACGCCAGCAGCATTGTCTGGACTCTTATTGACAACAACAGATTAGCCAATCAGATTGCGAGATTTGTGGCAATTGTGGTAAAAAACATATTGTACAATTTTGTAACCTGATATGCTCCAAGTTTTGCTATAATATACCCGAGACCATCATGGGCCACATGGGTACTGGAGTCTTCTCATCCCTCTCCACCACCACCCAGTCCGTGCTTTCAAAAGTCTACTGCAGAATTTTCAATGTGTCACTTTTTCGACTCTTCTTGGGACTGAGAACTCCATATTTGTTTTCTGAAGCAGTTTGTGTCACTAACTGGATAACATCTTTTTAACATTCTACCAATTAAAGTATATACTTGTAAATCTTAAATAATTTCTTTCTGAAAACCTTGGGCAATCGTGATTTAGACATAGAATTATTCATTAACTGTTTCATATTTTGTTTGATGTGTGCATTTCATGCCAGAAAATGTATGTCTTTATCCTTGCTTTTGAAATAAAAAATGTAGACATCAAATAAATTGGCACCTACCTTTTCTGGTAATTTTAAAGGTTCAACATAAACTTCACTCCCTGCAAGAAGCTCATGTAAATACATCTTAGATCCAGAATCTGAAAAAAGATTGATAGGATCAAAATTATACACTGCACATTATACTACTGTCAATTTGAAGAAAATGCTGCATGATAGTTTATGTTACTGGAAGAATTTTCCATTGTTAGCCACTGTAAAGAATGTGCATAATGCACAGGTTTTATAAGCCTAATGATATGGCCTGTTTCATCTGGTTCCATGCTATCTTTTAGCTTTAATTCATCTCAAGAAGTTTTATTTATTACTAAACAAAACACATACCTATGCGTACTAGGTAGATAAAGGTGTGTAGATGTAAGTAAACAGAATCAGTAATTACTTGGAGTTACTGATAGATCTACAGAAGCTCAACTAGTCATTTAATTTATTTGCATAATTTATTATGATTACAAATTGGCTGACAATAAAGCTGGCAAGAGAAAAAATTCAGGTTGCTCTTATGATAGAAGAGGAAAAAATTTGTGTTGCTGTATTATAGCAGGACTATCACGTCAGGTGAAACTTTCTATCTTGTAGCAAGACAAGGTGGTTTTTAAACATTTTTCATTAAAGATTCCCACAGATTGGCTTTCTCAGTCCAGATGGGAATGAATTGGTTTTACAACTCCTTTAGAAACTAATCATAAATAATCTAATTACAAATCTTGTGATTAACAATATGCTGTTCCAGAAAATTTCCATACCCACATCATAGACAGTTTTGGGTTTGGACCCCCTATGTCAGTGGAAATTCTAGTCAAACTTCGTACTCTGCATTGTAAAATCTCTTTCGTTGGAAGTCGTAGGGAGTCAAACAAGGAATTCCAGAGGGTTGAAGTAAAAAACGGAGATCCGGAAGGGAGGGAGGGTTAACGACTTTGGAATTTGGAAGTCATGTGGGGTAAAGCATTTTGGAATTTCCGAAGGCCAAGGGGGGTTAAAATGTTCATGCCACCCGTGGTAGGATATGGATATTTTCTAGAATAGCCTTAACTGCCATCCACAGGGGGGCGGGGGTGTGGGGAGTGCAGAGTGCAGCTAAAAAATGAAATGTCCCAATTAGTTTATGTGATCATGTTTTGAGTGTTTTGAGTGTACATGCATCCCGGGAGGAGGGGGGACCCCATATAAAGGCGATGGGGTGCTCAATGAACATTTTAAAAAGAACCCCTAAGAGGTACCAAGATCCCGCTTTGTGGGCATGGCTTGAAATGTTTTTCACCCCAAGAGGTACCAATTCTAAAACAACACATTATCTCCTGTCATATTTTTTTGGTTCACTACCCTAAAAGGTACTGCAAAAGCTCCCTCTGTGGACTTTTTGAGGCTGAACACCCAAAGAGGTACCAAAAAATGCTCTTTTAACCCCTAACAGGCACAACAAGCACTCCTGTCTTTTTTATATGGGAGTCCACCCCTTCCCCGGGACGTTCGGTTACATCATCATCCAGGTGATGATGGATAATTGATGCGTGATATCTATGTATTATTTAGACAGAGACATAAACATACTTTATTTAGTGCACGGTTTGTCACGTCACGTCAGTCATTCGCTCTCAGCTCACGGTCAATAGTTTTCGTTTACCCTATTACCCTCCCGCCCTAAGGCGTTGGAGTTTTATTGTCAATGTAGTTTCAGCTTCTTTGATTGCATGACAATAAACTCCTTCGTTGCCAAACTCTTTGTGGTCTGTGGTTAAAAACGATCGATTATGTTGAGTGATATATAAGAATGGGCAAACACGAGCTAATTCCACATTTGTAGCATTCACATTACCTTTTTTCCACTGGAATTATTGCTAAGTAACAACAGCACTGGAAATTAAAATTGTTTTGAAACTAAACTTCATGGATATCACCAGTAAGTTACCTGTAGTCTGTTTCTCTCGAAGACATTCCCAAAGTTGCTTTACTAACTTGAACGGAATCGGCACTATTTTCTCGGCTTTCGCCGATTCTTGATTTACTAAAGACATTGATGTATACCTTGATAACGTTTCTGCCAGATCATGTGGAATATGGTGGCATTTTATAGCTTCTGTAATGGTGTGTTGCATGCCACTTGTAAGGACAACATCGACCGCCATTTTGTTTGACCGCTTCCTTGTTAGACAGTCGGCTCACGTGAGTGAAAGTCCATCAACTTCCGCAATTCAGCGGCAATCAGTGCGTGCTTCCCGTGAAGTTAAAAAAATGGGGTCCGTTTCTACAAATTGTCTGATTAATCTTGCCTTAGATTTGTCCAGCAGGTGGAAAAAGCTTGCTCGAGCACTCGAACTTGAGGATGAAGTCGAAAGAATCAGCGAAGATTACAGAGGAAATGTGTCCGAACAAGCGTACAGAATGCTTTTGACCTGGAAGCAGAGAAACGGCGCCTTGGCAACATTGCAAGTGTTAGGTGAAGCCCTGAAAAAACCGACCGTATCACGCAAGGATCTAGCTCAAAAGTACTGTGAAAATGACAATAGAGACGCGTCGAAAACCGGTAAGAGATTCAGAAAATCAAGCTTATGTGTAAATTTAGGGCACACTTCGTTGATTGAGTGCATGAAGAAAACGCGAAACAGCGTTGTCCAACAATACACCCAACTGAATGAAGTTGATTCGTCTAATGTAGTTTACCTGTTACTACCGAAAGTTGATTTCCAAGAGACTTTAACAAACAATTTTGTATGACGGTAGTTCCGTCATACCGGAAGTCGATTTGAAGAGACTGGAAGAAATACAGTGTGTAGGGGGTTTTGAAAATGCTGTCGAATCGAACAGTCCGCCGACTCTAGGGATTATTACGGACAATTTTTAAATGGCCTTTCATGTTTACGGTGAGCAAATATCGCTATTTTAACCGATTGTAGCTTCTTATCGGTTACTTCTTTGTCTAGAAGCTATCCTAGTTTAGTTAAATTTAGTTTTAATGGTGTTATTGTATGGACACGCAATTTCCGGTGAGTCGATTCGTCAACCAATGGCCGGGTCGCACTACAGCCAATTTTGTTTGTATAAGTAATAAATCTGTCAACAAGCAGCGTAAAATAAGTGCGTCCCCCAGTTTCAAAAACTTGCCAAATTTAGCGGATTGTCAAAATTTTGCCGATCTTAAAAGATGCCGTTCAATGTTGTTCAATGGAAGTGTTGAAGTAGCGCCCTGTATGATTGACCTGAACGTAACACCACGGACAGAACTCGCATTGGAGCTTATATATATAAGGGAAAGAAGAGACACCTCACTTTATATGGAAAAATTCAAATTGTGAAGACATTTGTCATACCCAAGTTTATGTTTCGTGCATCTCTCATTTCCCTGACAAAAAATATTATTAAGCTAATCGATGCTACTATTTATAGCTTCATTTGGAAAGGTAAGGATAAGATTAAGCGCCATGCTCTCATAAGCGACTATAAAAGCGGCGGATTGAGAATGCCTCACATTCAGACAATGATCGATACGCAAAAAATGACGTATTATGTGTCTTAGGAAATATACTGAAGATTATATTAGCCCTTGAAAGCAAATACTCTCCTTTTTTTCTGAAAGATTTATGGTGGTAAGTTTCTCCTGCATTGCAATTTCAGTGTTGCTGACTTGCCTAGCTGTCTTCCAAATTTCTATAGGGAATGTTTCGAAGTCTGGTGCAATCTATCCGTAAAACCCATTTTATCCCGTGAACAAGCCTTAAATCAACTATTATGGAATAACCAATTCCTCCGCATCGGTGGTAAACCTATTTTCAACAAGACGCTCTTCTCAAAAGGTCTCATATCTCTTGCTAATATCTTAACAAATACTGGAAGCCTTAAACCTTGGACCTTTTTCAAGGCAGGAAGGCTAAATTTTAATGATTATTTGTCACTGTTTGGTCTCTTCAATTCCATTCCTCTCATATGGAAAAAGCTCATCAACTACAAAGACGACACTTCAGCTGACACTTCAGCTAACACTTCAGCTGACTCTCGGAATATCATGCTCAGCTACGCTCTTTACTTAAAAGATAGTAGTCTTCCTCTTGATTCAATCACCTCCTCGAAATTGTATTGGAAACTTATAGAAATTATTCAGGTCTATCCTTCAGCACGGCATAAATTTAGTACCTTGTTTCAGAATAGTGGTGATCTTAATTGGGAAGTGATCTATCAAATTCCTCACGTTGTCACGCTTGACACTAAAACAAGAGTTTTTCAGTGTAAATTACTAAATCGAATAATTTATACCAACAAATCCTTACACAAAATGAAAATGATTGATTCACCCCTCTGCACTTTTTGCAAAATTTCAGATGAATCTCTCGAGCATCTTTTTGGTAGGTGTGATTTCATTGTAGCATTCTGGATGTCTGTTGTTCTTTGGCTTAAATCCTTGCACATTGCTATCGATTCTGTAAACGACTGTGACCTAATATTTGGACTGACACAAAAAAGGTCTCATTGGTTGATTTTAAATCATATTATCATCGCTGGAAAGCTAGTTATTTACCACAGTCTTCTGAAGAATATTTTACCATCATTGCGTCATCTCATGATAAAATTAGATCACACAGAATCCACTGAACGATCTATAGCCATAGAGAACAACCGACTTAAAATCCACGAAGGAAAGTGGAAGCCTCTCATTAATTAGAGACACTTATTTGTATATTTTTTATAGAATATTTATTGTATAGACACTTTTTTCTGTATTGTTAGAAAACTTATGTAGTGTTGTAAGCGTTGTAAACCTTATCGACTTATTTCCATTTCGGGTGTTAAGTATAAGTAGTGTGAAGTAGTGTGAAGTAGTGTGAAGTAGTGTAGTATACAATGTGGATGTAAAAGTAGTATGTAAAGTAATTAAGTAAATTACTATGTAGTGTAGAAGTGTGTGGTAGTGTAATATACAATGTAGATGTAACTTAATGAACGTAATGTAATCATAAAAATAAATAAATAATAAAAAAAATAAGGGAAAGCGGGGAAAAGTCTTAACCGTTTTTCCTTCGCAATCCTACCTGCATGACACTAGTGATAACTTAGGGCTCGAATATTATAAGGCTACGAATTCGTTCTCGAATGATAGATGATTTTTCATCGGAAAGCAAACGCTGTGTTTACGTAAATGCTTTTTTTTTTAAGCATCGGAAAGGCAAACGCTGTGTTTCGGTAAACTTTTTTATATATATATATATATATATCCGTTAACAAGAAAAAAAGTAAAAAAGATAAAAAATCGTTGTTTCCCGTAGGATTCGAACTCATGGCCTCTCGCGTTCCGGGCAATCATCTACTCCCCTGCGCCACATCGACGTCTATAAACTTGACACAAGTCGACCTTTGCTTTTAACTCCCGAAGCGAGAGGGCAATCTTCAAGCGACGAACTGCGAAACCAACAGGGCAGGGAAGAATTATTGGAAAGGACTTTTAGAAAGTCTACTGCATCCAATGAAATACGGTGAAACATATTCATTATATTGTTTTTTACAAAACCGCTGGGTTGTTAGACCAGCAGGCTCGTGTAAAAAGAGTTGGGCGAAAGTCCTGCGGTTCCATCTTATCCTTCAAATAAGTCTTTGCTGAGCTCGTTCAAGCGAAGCTGAAGTATTGTCTTTCTGGTAATGTTTCTCATTCGTGCATTCGTGGATCTGTGTGGACGTTTGGCAATGGCGTCATTCGTCACTCAGTGGAGCTGGAGTAGTGGGAGACTGTAGTAATTTCAAACGACTACATTTGGACATAAGGCTATGAATGGACTCGCGTTATTTAATAAATACAAAAACTCCATTCTCAGCTTTTTATAATTATCCGAGTTCAGTGGCTCACAGTACAGCTATGATTCCATGGATGTTTAGACAGAGTGCGCGACCCATGCGGGTCGTGTCTCCTCGATCGTAGGGGTTAGGGGTAAATTTCTTGTGCATGCGTACTCCCTCACCTGACTAACCTTGTAGCGCCTCTGCAATTACATGTGATGTTAATTGTCCTTTCAACTTAGAAATCAACCTTCAAGACCAACCTAGAAGTGGGCAAGTTTCAACGAGCGACCTGAATTCTATTTCACAAGACCTTGGAAAAGATTGGCTGTGGGTTGGTCGCCTTCTTGGTATTGAGGATGCTGCATTGGACAACATTAAAGATGCACACACGCAGCTCTACGAGTGCTCCTTTCAAATGCTGAAGTCATGGGCTGGGAAGAATGGTGACGACGCTACCTACGGGTGGCTTGCATGGGCGTTAATGCACAGAGCAGTTGGAAAGCGGGACATCGCTGAAAAATACTGCCTTGAGTGTCGGCAACCACAGAGTGGTGTGTTAAAATAGAATAATGACAGGGTAGGAAAAAAAATTGAAATCCACTTGCCCAGTGGGCTAGCAAATTTCAGTTTTCACTTGTCCCCATTAAAATGCTACTTGCCGACGTGGCGCCCACTATGGCAATCAGAGAACAAATGCGAACAAAGTATGCTTGGATTCCTCA
This sequence comes from Orbicella faveolata, assembly GCF_042242905.1. NCBI lineage: Eukaryota > Metazoa > Cnidaria > Anthozoa > Scleractinia > Merulinidae > Orbicella > Orbicella faveolata. Next base: position 8,480,834 of record NW_028301576.1, read on the forward strand.
CTAATTAATCCATGCTTTCAACTCAGTAGTTAACTAATTTTGCAGTCTCAAGTTTTGAAACAGCTTCTAGCTTGAAATTTTTATCCAGCTGACATTTTCATTCAGACTAATAAGACTATTTAGGCTAATTTCACTTGCTTACCGGGCAATTGAACTTCTATTTTCACCAACCCAGGAGCGAAATTTACTTGCCCCGGGCAATCGGACCTAGGTGTTTTCCTGCCCTGAATGATAATGGCGGCTAGTTAGTTGTAGAGAATAATGGTCAAATGGGAAACGTCTTAAATAGTCTAGAGACGTTTTTTTGCCAATATCTTGGTGGTTATTAAAGTACACATGGGCTCCGTTTCCAGTCGTTTTGGGAGTCCGATTGTTCATCCATGTATGGATGCATGAACAACAGGACTCCCAGAACGGCGTGGGGCAAGAAACGCGGGCTTAGAAAACGGCTGGAAATCGATGGAATAGAGTAAACAGTGAAGTGCAAAATAAGTTTTACTAGAGTAAATTGTACTCTTGTTGATTTAAACCTGTTTGCGTCATTGTTTTAAAAAATAGATTCACTCAGTAACCATGGAGCTTTTAATTCATATTTGAACTGCGGTTGTAGATGAAAGTGAAGAATGATCATCGCAGTACATTTCCAATTTAAGCAATTGGAAAGAAGAAGCCTGAGAAAAATCAGGGCTTCAACGGGATTCGAACCCATGACCTCCGCGATACCGATGCGATGCTCTACCAACTGAGCTGCAAATGCTGTTTCAAGGTGGCGCACAGTTCTGAGAGTTCAGATTCTGTAGATTCTAGTTCTGAACTTTCAGAATTTGAAGATGTTGAACTGCTTAACAGGAGATGACTGTATGTTGCACACTTGTGACGTCATCTTATGGCGTGATATCAATTCAAACGTTTCAGGTCACGCGAGAAAAATCGATTGTTTTTCCTCAAAGGTATTGGAGAGGGCGGGTATCGGTTCCCGAAAAATCTTTTTGTTTTTTATCGGTCAGTACCCAAGACTACTTCTATGAAAGTTAAGAAAAAAAAAGGTAAAAAAACCCCGGAACTTAAAACATCGTTTTTGTCGATAGTCCAACTTCCTCACCCCATCCCTCACCAATCAATGTTGAAACAGGCTCTGACGAGACTGTCATGTGGTCACAACATTTGAGGGGGTGGGGTAGGGTGACCAAACATGAGAACTTGTGATAGGACAGCGTCTCAACTGACTCCTTTTGTCCCAGATTGTGCAACAGCTTCATATGTGTCTTCTGGAGAAGGGATTCCGGCATTGGACAAGAACATGCAGAATTTGGGTTTTAGCGATTCGTCAGCAAATAAATCTGGAGTGGCTTGTAGCCCAGTTCACGTCCAGAGCAATGCAGAGCCGGGGGCAGTGAGTAAAAAAAGTCAAACAGGTTTGTCCAGATTTCTACATGCTTGGTTGGTCAACTTGTCTTTATAATTCGTACGCTAAAAAAAGACATTCCATGCAAATGTATCCATTTATTTATTTATTTATTTATTTATTTATTTACTCAAATTCAATTACACAGATGATCAAAACAAAAACAAAAACAAAGAACTAAATATCTTTCCAAGTATAAAAAGGAAATATCTGAGTAACTAGGCCAGTTTATACAGAATTCTAGATTCCTTATTTTAAATAAATTGCCTGAGATAAAATGCAAAATACATAGAAAAATAGCATAGACAAATCGCAACAACAACAATAAGTGATCAGAAAACTATAAAAATTTATCTGGGAATGAGATTGCGAACGACCTAAGAAGAGGAACTGTCTGAAAGTGAAACAGTGTTGAAAAAAACGAAAAAAAGAATGCAAAGGTTTATTGGACGAGAGCGCAACCCAAGGGAAACAAACTGAGTGAAACAACCAAGGGTCGAGAAGGGAAACAGCTTGCGTTTGACCAGAACGTGATCAGCTCGAGCGACGTGCATGAGACCGCTGAAAATTTGCTCGAGCGTACGTCGTCTCTAATAACGTTGAATGGTGTTTTCACCTTGTTTTACTGTTCGCAAAAGTTCTTGGGGCCTCCTGGTTAATGGAACGTGTTGTTTCTACCCCTGCTTATAGACCTGGCCTGTTCCAGGCTCTGGGTCGTTAAGGCATCCGTGCAGCAATTTCTCACAAAAAATATCAGAAATGAGAGAGAAACACGCGAGAAGCTTAACGAGAGCTCAGTTCCAATTATTCGCGCGTACGGCCAATGTCTCAAATGAGACAATACCTCATATCGCCAAGTAACTGGACGCTAACCAAGGTACACTCTTTCTTTTTTATGAGAATATACCCTACAAGAATATCGAGGTTGAAGTTTGCGAAATTTTAAGGATGTTTTAAGAATAAACCCGAGGCCGAAATTTTGAAAAGAATATAATTTTTTGGGTTGAAAATTTGTAAATACAATACTACGTTTCCTGAACTAAACCGTCTAAAAGTTATTCCTTCCCTAAGGGCAAATGTGCCATATCAGGCATTGTTGCCTGCAGTCTGGCTCAAAAATAACTTAACGCCATCAAAGTCATGATAGAACAGATAATTTGACGTTTTGTCGGCATAGTCCACTTTTTTATATTCATGTAATCTAAAACTATTCACAAGAATATCAAAGTCAACCTAAAATCGGCAGAAAAATAAGAATAGTCAGCCTAGGCCGGAAAAACAATATTCTTATTAAAAAAAGAGTGTAGCGCTGTATACCATTAGGTTTGTTTGGTGGATAAAGCTAGGAGAGTCATTAGAGAGCCAGAATAAATATCTCCCCGGGAAGGGGCTCATTCACTCCGGCGAAACATATTAAGACTTTTCCTCCCTTTCCCTTTTCTGCGTTCTCTTTTACAAAGTGCAGGTGTCCTTCTAGTCCACCTCTGGACAGATCTTTGACTTGCCGCAAGTCGACCTTTTCTTAATCTTTGACTTATTTATCTCCCTCAAGCGAAGCAAGAGGGTAATCTTCGAGCGACGAAGTCGCGAGGGCGAACGCGAGCGACGTAAGTCGCGAGAGGTGGTGAAACCAACAGGCCAGGGAAGAATTATTGGAAAGGACTTTTAGAAAGTCTAGACAGAGGGTGGTAAAGGGTACTTTCGTGACTCGTGATCGGCCCTTTTTTTTCCCCGTGATATGTGAAATGGCAAATTTTTTCCTCCGGAATCGTAATTTCCATAGTCGCCGTGAACCGTGATTTTCCAAAATGTTCTCTTTTATTTTCTGTGAAGCGTGAAATGCCAATGTTGTATTTTTCGTGAATTGTGAAAGGGCTGCTTTATTTTCCGTGAAACGTGATCTATAACCCCCCCATCCTCCACCCCCTTTACCACCCTCTAGACAGAGCGAGGCAAGAACTGCATGATGGAAACCGCAAGTCAGGCATCTGTTTTTTTTATGCATTGTTCAAATGTAACCTAAATTAATTTCATTTTACTTTTCCTTGATGACCAGGTTCAACACCTCCATCACCTCCGGTGCCCGATGACTGTATAATGAAGGACTTCATCACAATTTTTCCGCATCACGTGTGGAAGGGATTGATCATCAAATTGGATCCCCCAGGCATTCAAGGAAATTACAAAGACCTTGCCAGCGAGTTGGGATTTAACATGGAGAAGATATTGTATATAGCGTCACTGAAAACTCCCACAGAGGATGTGCTCACTAGTCGCTCGATTACTATAGAAGAACTTTGTACCAAGCTGGTGGCGATTGGAAGGTCTGACGCAAGGTTAATAATTAAAGAATGGGTCAAGTCGCAAGATTGCAAATGTGCGGCTTGCAGCAATTAACCTTAGGCGTACAAGGGAGGATTCCAACCCCCACCTCTCAGACTTGTTTCGAATTCTGAAAACAGGATTAACTCAATGTTACTGAAACTTTAAGTAGGTGTTAATGTTCATTAATTTTTAGGGCCACGTCCACACTACGCCGAAGGAATTTTAAACCGGAGGTTTCACTCTGAAAACGCATTTAATGTTTTCCGTCCACACTAGGCCGGAGGAATTTAAAGATACAACAATCGCCGGGTCATTTGGATTTGTGTTTGAGGAAAACCCGGGCAAGGAAATCACGTTATTGTCGTGACTCCATGGTTTTCGGAAAGCTCCGTTTTCAAAATGTTTTCCGTCCACAAGAAAACGCCGGCGTTTTCAAATTCCTCCGGTTTAATGAGCGTTTTCGAAAACTCCGTTTTCGTGACGGATTAGTGTGGACGGCAGGCCTAGCCGGAGACATGAAGCTGCGTTTTCAAATTCCTCAGGCGTAGTGTAGATGGGGCCTAATCCCTCGTTAAGTCCGTTTGAAATTGCCAGTAACAACCACATTTTCATTGAGCAGCACTGCGAAATTAGTACATCTCCTGTATTCTATTTTTATTATGGAGCAATTTTTTTTGTCATTTTGGATTTTTGCCTCTTTTTTTGGATTTCCTGAGGGTGAAATCAAGATGGACGTATAAAAGAGCATTTCCGAGTTGCTCTTTTCCTCCATGTCAAAACGAGTCTTGACGCGAGACCATTGTAATGAAAATGCGTTTCATTTGTAAGTTCATTTTCATGCAAATCAAACTCATTTTCATAAAAAAAAGTTTTGCACGGGGACTCGTTTTGAAACAGACGCAAAAGAGTCAAAAAACAACTCGGAAATGGCCTATTGGCGGCGACTCAATGAGAGGATGAGACCTTACGCAAAACACGACGGCAACGGCAGCGAGAACGTCGCTGAACAAAAGACTTAATGAGGAGAAAAATGGATCTTCAGGTGCATTTTTAGCTTGCGAGCAGGCTCACCTTTGAGTAAAGCCTGGTTCTCATATCCCGCCGACCTAACTGCGACGTAGTCGCCGGTTGCAACTGAAAATGTTCGGCGATCTGTTCCGGTGGGTCCCCAGCGCATCTGTCATGGATCGCCGACATACTCAAATTTGCGCGAATTGGCGCAATTCCAACCATTTCACCTGTAAATATGGATCGATTCGTCTTACTGGAGTACGTTGCGTCCGCAGATGATGTTCACATAGATTATTTTCATCGTTGACAACCGCCGGCAACCGCCGACTTGCCTGCGAAGTTGAACTCAGCTCAACTTCGCAGGCAAGCCGGCGGTCAATGCCTGGGATAGATTATGATTCGGCGATAAATGTTTACATATGCCGTAACGGTGTCCCAGGTATGTCGGCGGCATATGAGAACCAGGCTTAACGCGCGCGAGTGGTGAAGAGCAAAGCGATTCGGCGGGAAAAAGTCTGGTGAAGAGGTGCCAAGAAAGTGAACTCCATTGTTCTCCTCAATAAGTCTTTTGTTCAGCGATTTCACGTTCGCGCTTGTGCTCCAACGTGAGCCTGCTCGCAGAGTAGTGCATTTTTTATTGTGCACCTTTGTACATTTCGTAGCCGCGTCTTTTGCAAATCAACAACTTGAAATGACCAACGTCCCAGTCTTTTGGAGAACGTGAATCACTAAGAGGGGTATCGAATGGTCCTATTCAAATAAGAAGTGCTTGCAAAATTTGGACCCTAGCCCTCGAAGACCTCGAATTGCTCGCTTGCCGACTTGTGCTCGCAAAATTTTTGCAACTGCTCGTAAGCTCGAACTATCGTTAAAGTGTGCTCGATTCTCGTGTGGCAAAACTGGGAAACATTGGGGAAGCATACACGCCCTCTAAATATTTTTGGAAACATGCTTCCTCGTTTTGCTGACGTTTTCAGTATTGAAACTGACGCGCGTAAGAATTCTTCACGAAAGGCAACCGCAAAGATCGAAAGTAATCTAGAGACATGAAGAATATTGGAAAATGTTAACTTTTCTAATTCGGAGGATTTCAGGAACAACGCCCAAGTGCTCGTACTCTAGTCAAATGTATGGACCACAATTTAAGTATCTATCTTGCATCTAATTAATACACTACTAGATATTAACTGACAAATAATGACAGCTTCTATTGGCAAATCTTTTCATGCAAAAAAAAAAAAAACCTGATAAGGAATATAATGAGGAATATAATATAACAAACAAATCTAATGGTTAAAAGTGATATACCAAGGTACAGGTCAACCCTCATAAAACGTAGTCGAAATAACAAACATTTGTAACAACACTTTTATCCTTTTCCAAAGGCATAGAGTTAACTTTGTCATGCAAACTTATTGGCCAGTGGTCACAAACGAAAGCTTTTTTTCTTGCTTCAATCGCAAAACGTGCTTTTCATTTTATTTTAAGTCAGAATTTTAATTTTAGTTTTATAACTTTTCAGTGAAGTTTTATACGAATCTTTTATTTGCTCCACATTTTGAGACCTCGGGGGATTATTTTGTTGGGGCATGAAAATGGTCGTTCTGTGCGATACAAGGAAATAAGTAGAGGGGACGCGTAATGAAGGCTCAACTGTTTCAGCTTCGTGCAGCAGCCAGAGAAACATCCATTGTATGTTTACAAACACTGGCCTTGCTATTTAAATGTTCCTAGCAAGTTAAACTGACGAAATTTTGCATCATCAGTTAATAGTTCTCTGCTTCAGTGGAACATTATTAACGTCAATGATATCTACGTTATAAAGGGGTTGCACTGTATGTCATATCAGTAGTTTAAAGTACTAGTTCTAGCCTATCATAAAACGCCGATACAAGCTCTTTCCTCTCTTTGCAAATAGCACCAGGTAGTAGGCACAGTTTAGCGTAATGAGCTACAGTTTTCACAAGTACATTGGGTTTCTATCCATTTTTTTATTACGTTTACAACATCAGACCTCCTCATATCTTCCTTCAGTAGGTGATTGCGAAGCTCGTACAACGTTGGTTCGTGATGTTGTAACAGAAGCCCAGTAGGGTTTGGTTTGGTGCCCAAAAACACGATGTCAACCTGGTTCCTGCCAGATGCACTAGCCAGCGTTTGGTAGTCTCCACCAAGTGGCCTGGGTGGGTCTAATTGTTTTTCAATCTCACGAAAAACATTACCGAATTCAGACAAATTCATGATGTTTGAATGCCATACACATTCACGTCGGGGTGCTAAGGAACAGAAAAACATAGTTCTGTGAGTTAAAGATATAAGCAGACGTATAGTCAGGGTAAACTCGATTATGTATTATTAGTTTAAGTCTCGAAGTTGAACACAGAAATTCTAAAATTGTAATTTGCTGAGGCTCAAACTATATAATTAGACCACGAGCCAGGGCAGGACTCCACGGTACGTTAAGTCCGCTACAGAGGGAGGGCGGTGGCGGTTAAAACAAAAAGGTTGGGGGGGGGGGGTGCTTTAAAGTTTAAATGAAAACACTGCCAGGTTATCGTTTTGCCACTCTTTTTTGTACGGGATTTTGTTCAATAAATACCTCTTCCTAACCGAGTTCAGTCGAGGTTCGTAACGACCCAGTCAAGTCGTTAGTAGTTTTACCACGCAATTTAAAGACAACGAAAAAAAAAATAAATAAAAGTTGAGGGGCGCGCTCACTCATCCTGTCACCCAGTAACTCATATAGTAGCAAAGACGAGACAAATGCTCCGTTCCAAATAACCGCCCTGTCTCCAGTGCGCCTGCGTCATGTGCGTGGACTATATATCGGCGTTGGTAAATTCTCAACAGAATTCACTATGACTGATCGATAGAAAACTGTTGTTTCCGTCATCTTGAGGAACATGCAAACAAACATGGCGTGTGGCAGTGTTTGTTTCGCGTTCCTGAACTTCGATGTACTTTTCACTTTTCTTGTTTGCACACAACCTGCGCCCATAAATCAAGCTTAAAAATTATCCCATCTTCAGCTTATGTGATCTGATCATATGACACTCCTTTGCAAACTCATCTGAGAAGACAGCCACGTATTGCTATTGAAAATGTTGCTAAGACATACAAACCGAAATCTGTAGAATCCACGTCCATCTGCAGTGGGATGAAAGCCATTGTTACACTGACTCCTGAAACCGCAAAAATCACATAACTTTACCTCATCATTGCATGACTGAAGCCTCAAACTGATAAGTTTAATTTTTCTTCTTGGCAGGCATAAATTTTAGCTGGATAAAATAGCCAGGAAGCATAATATTTTGTACGAACTGCCCAATATAAATCCGTTTCGCGCTTTGTTGAAACAAGCATTTGGCGAACTGAAAATATGACAATAGGCTATAAGAACCTTTTTTTGCTGTCGCTTCTATTGCGCTTCTCCTTCGATTTACTAACGAAAAAGCGGGACTGCTCTCTTTTCCCTACGAAGAGTCTGCTTGCAGTCTACAGCAACAGAGGCGAATACAGGAGAGGGGTTGAGAGGGTTGCACCACCTCCGCTTTGGCAGCATTTTTTGTTATTTATTTGACTCTTCAGAAAAATAACAGAATAAAATGGACTTGTATGTATATCGAATAGTCAGTTGCTTGTTAAAGAATTTAACAAGAAATATAAGGAGTAACGTCATTCGACGTTTCGATGTATCCAACATCATTATCAGGAATAAAAATCAATGAATGTCAAAGTTGTTAAAAGAGTTGAGTTATGAATATCATTAGGTGGCATTCCTGTGTGCGTGATAATTATGTTAATGGCATAGCTTCCTGCGAATCGAGTCCGATTGCACGTTGGTTTGAGATCACCAAGGAAATACAGTTTTTCACAATCGCAAAAATGGTTCCCGCAAAGTAAAAATAAACAACTCGGATAATTACTCCAGCATCATTAATTGAGTACGTTAACCCAAACAATTCACTTGGTTAGCAAATCGTGTCGCCTTCACTTGAATAAGCTCAGCAACGAGTTATTTGCAGGAAGAGCTAGAACCGCACCAGCCAGCAACTCGTACGACTTGGTTAATCGTTCGTGATCAGAACTCGCTTGAATCTGATGTTCTAATCACTCAGCGTTTCTGTACAAACCTTTATGAACAATACGCTTCTAACACAATAAAAATAGTTGTAGATGTTGCTCGGTGGAGAAGGTGTTCGCCCCACGCGCGGGAGATTGTGGTTTCAATTCTCTCGGAGTTATTTTCTTTTCATCTTCATTTATTTTTTTTTCTTATTAACGCATACATTTATATCCAAAATAATTTACCAAAAGGTAGCGATTGGCTTCGTCTAGCACTTCTATCAATTTCGAACTAAAAAATGCGCTATTTCGCCCATTGAACAGTATTGAACTGGTTTATCGGTGGGGGCTTAAAGTAAAAAAAAATCTCGGATTAATGACTAAGTCATTATCCGAGTTAAAAACCACCGATTCGGTGGGTCAAGTCGTTTTCGCAGTTCAATAAACGAAAGATGGACGAATGTGCCGGTAACGACAGCGAGGTCACCAGTGTTCCTCTTGTCCCTGCTACTGTTGTAACCTGCGAGCAGGTGTTCATTTCCAAATGTATGCGAAGGGAACGAAACTGCGAGCGAGTACGAAAAAATATAAAGGAGGACGGGGAGGGGTTGGGGGCCAAAAATGAATAATTCCTTTCCTCCCCACCCTCTCCCTCTTTTCCTCCTTTTTTTTTTTCTCACCCCCTCTCCACTCCTCCCCGTTTTTTGCTCACCCCAGGCGCGTTACGTTATGCGTTATTGCGTTCATAGAACCCAGTCCTAATGCAGACTTGAGTCAAGTTTCATGGAACGGTGGACCTTCGTCCGAAGTTATGACACCGATTTGGCCACCCCGCAGCAGGGGCGAAACGAATGACATCATCGCCAAACCATATGCTGTACATTTCTTTCGAGTGCGGGTCTTTGTTTCGTTCAAGTGCGGGTTTTTGTGGACATTTACACTGTAATTTGGAAGCTGTAAGTAGTCAATTTTCTTTTCAAGTCTTTCTGACTGGATATCATGAGACTAAAAGATATCACTGTTAACATTTATCGATGCCTTAAGGAGGTATGTATGACTTCTGGTGCGAAAGTAGAGTTTGGACCTGTTAGACGAAATCGCCCGTCGTCAGCAACAGACAACTGCGTTGACGAAGCTCAACTTCAGCTGTATTATTTCGCTCCTCTGCCTGAGCTTTGTAGTCAGAAATCTAACTTGTGGAGTTGTGTGGCTCGGAAAGCGGCCGTGATTTGTTTTCAGAAATTTAACCCACCGAGTGGTGTAGTTCGAAAATTGGCCATAATTTGTTGTCAGAAATCTAACTTGCCGAGTTGTGTAGCTCGGAAAGCGGCCGTCATTTGTGGTCAGAAATTTAACTCACCAAGTGGTGTTGTTCCAAAACTGGCCATGATTTGTGGTCAGGAATTTAACTCACCGAGTGGTGTTGTTCCAAAACTGGCCATCGTTTGTGGTCAGAAATTTAACTCACCGGGTGGTTTAGTTCGAAAATTGGCCATGATTTCTGGTCGCAAATCTAACCACCTGAGTTATGTAGCTCGGCATTTAGCCATGATTTCTGGTCGCAGATCTAACCATCTGAGTTATGTAGCTCGGCATTTAGCCAAGATTTCTGGTCGCAAATCTAACCATGCGAGTTATGTAGCTCGGAATTTAGCAACGATTTTTCGTCATATCTCCGGAAAATTTGTTACGGCAAGTCATACACGACTTCCCGTTAAGGCCTCGGTGAATAATTTTTGTTTGCCTTGAATATGAAAAGGAATTAACATTGTGTGGATGTAGTGCTAACTGTAATGCTGGAGAAGGCCAAGAAATAGAAATAATTGAAAAGAGTAGTTGTTTATCTGTAATTGCAAGGGATTTTACACAATGTAAGAGAATCCGGTCTGTTACAAGAGAAAATCAGAGAAGAACAAGAGAACCTTCCCGGATTCCTGTTCGCAGGGTTCTTAAAGTTTTGAAGAGAAATTTAGACAAAAATTCGAATTATTCTGAAAAATAGTGTTCCACACAATTCGTTCATTAGATTTCTGTGTTGCAATTACAAGTATTTGTGCAAGTGGCATGAACGTGAAAGTTTCTTCAGTAAATATGTTTTTTTCTTTAAGAATGTGAAATTATGTCGTGCACATGTCACTTCGTACAACTCTGACAATAACCGAGAAGAGTGTGTCTCACTGCCAGCATTAAAATCACAGCTACATGTCAATTCGACGATTACGTCTACTTTAAAAGGAGGTTTTTTTCCCGATGAGAATGTTAGAGGCAACTTGCCCTGGGATCATCTATCTGATAAACTTAAACACATCAGTAAAACAAATGTCAAATGCAGGCACATGGTGTGACAATGTTATTGTTCAGGCAGTAGCAAACTCACACAACTATGTCATTCATATTAGTGAGTCTGATTTTAATAAACCTGATGGTACAATTATTTATCCTGCATCAACTGCATATCATGAGAAAAAGCAAACGTAACAGTGATATTCATTGGATATATAAATGGGTTTCACTATGTGTCAACTGCCAGTGCCCCTCGGTAACTGTGGCAGTAGCCATATGCCTTACAAACTTACCACAAAACAAACTACACGAGGTACCTCGCGAATGACGAACCAGAGCTAAGCTAATCTAACAGTACCCTTTTCTAAAGTAAACATATGCAAATGTGTTACACAACATATTTGTTCCCATGGCCTACCCAAATTCATTAGCTTTGCATGTACCTCTACACCTTTCCAATTGACCAGAATGTCAACTTTGCCTAAAGACCTTTACACGAACGCACTCATAATCTGTGATTATTTCTAGTTATAGACTATTATTTTAGCTCATTTGCATATGTAATGCAACGCTTGCACTTTCAAGCCAGAGTCGGTGTTTTCAATTGTCAACAAATCTTGACAAAGATTTCTTTCGTTGCCTTTTGTGCTGAGATGCTGCAACAATTTTTCACCAACGCCAAAAGGCTACGAACATCATGTGTGTTTCTTTAACTTGGTGAAATTTTACACTGCGAAAATAAAATAGAAGAGGAGTTTTAATAATTCAACCAACAAAATCGTAATCATTATTCCAATTCATTTAAGAAAGCGTCATCGTAACTTTGGTGATTAATTCTGCTGTATTCACATATTTCAGCTAAGCTTTTATTATGTTCTCAAACGTTTATCAACCTTGAACATATTTAAAAATTCGGTTGCATGAGACCCGGGTAAAATCCTTCTGCCAAGTTCACCGTATAAACAGTGGCTTTGTTCAGCACAGAAAGACTAACTTTGGACAAAATCAGTGGAAAGCATCCTTTACTTTTTGATTTAAAAAAAAAAACAAAAAACAAAAAACAGAGATTCCATCACCCAGTCGACCAGAGGGCAATTATTTTCTCCCTCTTCTCGGATAAGTTTTGCCAAAGTAGTAGCTCAGTACCGAGATTCCCACCTGAAATGCGACTGCGACTGAAACAGCAACTGTAAGTAAATTCGATTAAGTGTTTTGAAGTTGTGAGAGTTTGCTTGGTTGTTTGTAGCATGGCGCTGTAATGGCACGCAATCCTGTGTTTCTCTCGCCGTGAAATTTGAGTCAATTTTAGTCGAGTTTACCTCTCTGATCGTTGCTGTATTTAGGAGAATTTCTGTTGAATACACCTAACGAATTTTCCTCACTTTCTGCTATTCAATTCGGTAGAAAAGTTTGATTTCAAGTGATTTTAAAAGCAACGACTGACAGAAATTGTTTTGGTAACTTCAAACTTCGCAAGAAATTTCACACCGCAAAAACAATTTTGGAGGACTTAACTGGTGAGATAAATGCAACTAACAAAGTAGTTCGAAAAAGATCTGTTCTTTAATACATTTTTCTTTGTCTACTATCTGAGTTACTCGCTCGTAGCTAAGAGTTTTTTACAAATCGTTAGTAGACGGCGGCGTCGACAAAACCTGGGTCGGACCGGCCGGATCACGGATCGGATCACGGACCGGATCACGGATCGGATCACAGAAAAAAAAAGTTTAAAGAAAAAAAATCCCCCCAAAAATCAAATCATTTATAAGATAGTAATAAATAAAAAATAAAAGTGGAGGACTAAAATATGTTAAAAGAAAATAAGAATCCCGAATTTGACGCAATGACATGTTAATTACAGAGAATGACAAGAGGTCATTTAAAAAGCCACATAAGCGCCTAATTTACGACGAATTCAAATTGTAATGAACAGGCAGATGTAGTTATATTTGAACGTTAGTTGGCTCGAAGCTTGCGTGAACCTCCCATTCTCGTTTTTGAAATTGTTGTTAGTATCAGTAGCTAATTCTCGGCTACATTTTCGTGTCAGATTTGGCGTTACAGTTAATGAGAAAACTTACGTACGAAAGCTTAAGGTTACAGTATACCTTCAGATCGGCAATTTTCTTCAAATTTGGATTTTTGGTTCAAAATAATGGTCGAAGAGTAATCTCTAATTTCTGAAAACAAAATTGAAAAAAACTCAATATTGGCGGAGAAATGGAGGTTTTACGTCACGGCCGGAAGTAAAAGTTCCCTCTTGATTGACAGCCCTATAACGTGTACGCAGTCAACCGAGACTACTTTCGCGGGAATATATGGATACCACGAATTGGCTGGCTACTCAGATCCAAGCATTTTTCGTATTAGATGTAATTCTATTAAGTTATAAGTAAACATGGGCCACGGAAAACATTGTTTACCAGTTCGAAAAAGCGAAGAACGAATGAAAACACATCAATAAGTGAAGAAGCGAAAGTTGGCCTCGCGGATGAAGCTATGGCTATCGTATCAAGCGGGCAAAAAGATCGAGTCAAGAGTAGAGAAAGATTCTGTAAAATTTTGGGAACTCGACAGCTATAACAGCGATGTTTACATTGACTCTTTTGTTGAGTCCGATACTGATGAATCGCCCAACTCATTGAGATCCACTGGAATATTTTCCATGCACATTTGCTCCGCCGCGCTTTCTTTTGTTCAGTTTGTTCTCGTCGCCCAGCCACTCTAGCGTTCGTATCCTTTTTCCTCTTCCCCATTTTGCCAGACCAGCTTCAAGAAAAACCGAGCTATAGAAAAATTATCCGCCTTGAGCGCATTGCGAAACACGAGGGTTTTTTCGAGATTCACGCGTGAATTTCACCGCGAGTTAATGGTAGTAAATTTTCCAAGCGCTGATTGGCTCAGTGATCTGAGAACCCAGTTGAAGGCGTTTGTGGGCGGAGTTTGTTTGCGAAGCAAGAGATTTTTCTTAGCGCTGTTTTCTCGAATAAATTTTTTCGCTTGAAGCAGACACTTTAAAGAGTTACAACTCAAAGGGGATTTGTTTGATTGCCCTCAAATTTGGACAGTAGCTAGATTAACATATGAAAAACAAAAACGTGTCTGCGAATTGTTTATTTCGAAATATTTTTTCTCCGAGAGCAATTTTTGTACGATCACTTCACATTTTTTAAATCCTATTTTGAAAATGTTCTGTAACTTTTTACTGCAATTGAATGTGGAAAAACGCAGACACGCTTTTTTAGCGCTTTTTGTCCTGAAACCGAGGAAAAAAATAAATTGGCGAAAAACAAAATTCGCTTTGACTTGTAGCTTCCAAAAGGTGATTAGGACGCTCGCATTTAGTGGCCGTGAAAAAATCGGCACTTTATTTTATTTCAAAATTTTTGGTATGGTTTGATAGCCAGCTCTATAAGCTTTAATTTGATATAGGGGTTTAGGTATCTACATCTTAAACCGGACGCGCTACATCGCTTGGACGTGAGACACCCCTGAAGGTATACGGTAACCTTAAGGGCATGACTTGCTTTAAAGGAGCTACGTCACGATTTGCACATCTTGAAAAAGCTAGCCTAGTTTTTCAAGTTCGTCATTTGCAGTCCTCGTTAATCTTTGCCATCCTTAACGATCTTCATTCTGTTTTGATTTGTTCTTGCCTCTTAAGTGTTTTCTATCCTAGAGCACGATCATTTTAAGGTTTTATTCTATTTAAAGGCAACTCTTTACGACCCTAAAAATGACTCTAAAAATCGTAACGTAACTCCTAAAATGTTATTTATTCTCGGGTTGCGTTATCGTTCACACTATCGATGTTATTCTTATAATTTTTGTAAAACAGCTATATTTCCTTGAAATACAAATGGTCTGTTTCGTTTTATTCCAGTGCGAAATATCTTATTCCAAACTCACATCTTGTAAAAGTATAGACTTGTCTCAAAAAAGGAAATTGTTTGAAATCATCAGGTGTTTAATTTTTTTTAGTGTTTTTAGTTTTTGTGTTCCGATTCATACGTTCGTCCTGTTATTACCATGCTGACTCTCTTTATGACAGTTTGCCTTTGATGCAAGTGATTATACGAAATATCATTTATCTGAACTGCGGGGAAAGATATGAAGGCATGATTGATCATCGCAATGAAAACCCAACAGCCTGAAAAAAATTGATCTGTGACCAGCTCCCAGTTGGCTTGATATTATAAAAGAATAAAGGAATATCACACCTGAATTAAATAAAACGTTCTGCTCAAAGTAGTCACTCTAGTGTAATTTGCTCAACAAAATTTTGCATTTTGAATCTTGAATTTTGAATTTTGAATTTATTTTCCTTGATCCGATCCGTGATCCGATCCTTGATCCGGGCCTTGATCCGGTCCGTGATCCGGTCCGTGATCCGATCCGTGATCCGATCCGTGATCTGATCCGTGATCCGATCCGTGATCCGATCCGTGATCCGATCCGTGATCCGGTCCGATCCAGATTTTGTCGACGCCGACTAGACGGCGCGCAAGCCGATTCAATGACAAAGTTGCGTAAACAAACCCATTTGTAATCTGTAAAACCAATTTACCGCAGGAAAAAAAAAAATAAACATGTTATTTGCCGGCTTAGGGTCGGTCCGTACAGTGAAAAACTGTGACCGAGGTCTTGAAAATAATAATAATAATATGTATATCGGCAAATAATAACAATATGTATGTATCAGCGGGCGTTTGGATTCACGGTTGCAAAGCAACGCGGCCGATAAGCGACTGGGTGCGAGGTAATCGATTGAGGCGGTACGCAGCTCTTACAAGGTTCGCTCTGATTGGTCGACGTAGTTTTAGGATGAAAAAATATTCAATAAGAAGTGGATTAATAATAATATAATAAGAAATGAATACTAAGAAATAAATATAGAAGGAAATATAAAAAGATTTCGATGGGAAAGGATATCAGGAACGTAGATCGAATGCATAGGTTGATTTAAGTTAGTTTAGCCTTGAAGTTCTTTGTTACTTTCTTGAAATAAAAGATGCTTCATGCAAAGGTATAAAGTAAGGATGAAGATTTGCCCAGTTGCCCTTGTTGCCCTGTAGCCCAGTAGCCTTGTAGCCTTGCCCTGTTGCCCATGTTGCCCATGTTGTCCTTCTTGCCCTTGTTACCCTTGTAGCCCTTTAGCCCTGTGGCCCTGTAGCCTGGTAGCCCATGTTGCCCATGTTGCCCATGTTGCCCATGTTGCCCATGTTGCCCATGTTGCCCATGTTGCCCATGTTGCCCTTGTTGCCCTTGTTGCCCTTGTTGCCCTGTTGCCCATGTAGCCCATGTTGCCCTTCTTGCCCTTGTTACCCTTGTAGCCCTTTAGCCCTGTAGCCCTGTAACCTGGTAGCCTTGTAGTCCATGTAGCCCATGTAGCCCATGTTGCCCTTGTTGCCCTGTAGCCCTGTAGCCCATGCAGTCCATGTTGCCCTTGTAGTCCTGTAGCCCTGTAGCCCTGTAGCCTGGTAGCCCATGTAGCCCATGTAGCCCATGTTGCCCTTGTTGCCCTTGTTGCCCTTGTTGCCCTTGTTGCCCTTGTTGCCCTTGTTGCCCTTGTTGCCCTTGTTGCCCATGTTGCCCTTGTTGCCCATGTTGCCCTTGTTGTCTTGTTGCCTTGTTGCCCTTGTTGCCCTGTTGCCCATGTTGCCGTTGTTGCTGTTGTTGCCCATGTTGCCCTTGTTGCCCTTGTTGCCCATGTTGGCCTTGTTGCCCATGTTGCCCTTGTTGCCTTGTTGCTCTAATCAGTTTTTAGATATTGTTCGACCAAAATATATAAGAATAGGTTTGGTCGCTAAATTCTAAATTACGATTTAAATGGACGTTGAGAGGCCAACAGGCTGGAAACTTGTGCGCTTGATTCTGGGTTCCAAGGTACCAACTAGATCTGTTTGTACTGAAATAAGGACATTGGATAGGATTGCAGATGTTTACTATTCTTCTCTCTCCATCTTCAACCGAAATCTTCGATGTAAATCGTCTTGCATGGATAAGAGCACTCTATTTATACTAACAAAATACGTGGTTGCATCATTCGAGATACAATTTTGAAGAAGGTTGAATAAAGTCAGCTTGAAACCTGAAAGAGCCCGATTAAACTAAACTGCATGTCAATTTGAAACCTCGATAAATACAGCTGATTCAGTGGTCTCTAGAGAGGTGTTTTGCAATGTCCATCTAGAGAATGTACACCCAGCTTAGAAAGCTGTGTAAAGCCAACTTTAATTTACAACATAAATTGAAAATTGAGTTTTCTTTCGCTAAATCATTTCAGTTTGTTTAGCATAAAATACATTCATTCTATTAACCCTTTGGATACCAAACTTTAGCCAAAAAATACCGTTTTTAACCGTTTAGTCAGATTTTTTAGCTGCCATGATGCTAAATAAGCCTAAGTTTTGCTAAGAAAGCTTTTTTTTTCACTAAAAGGAGAAATTTTTCGAAGATTGTTACAAAATTGAGCAAAATTTCCATTCCGAGCATGCGCATAAGCCAAAATTTGGATTTCTCAATTTTGTTTGTTGCCCCTTTCCTTTCTGTTTTTCTCGGCCCTTTTACACTGGCTACTTTTTGCATTGTATGTTCTTTTTGGCTGCCATGAAAAGTTGGATGTTAATTATGGGCGAAGCCTAGAAATGGACCTTGATCAATTATAGGCGTAGTGGACCATTTTACCACCGTTTTTGCACTAAAACTGATAACGTTGTTTTTCGATTTGCGACGTCGGAATGTCGTCGATATCTGGCCACTTGATAAGGGGTGGCCGCTTAATAGTTGACTGTGTTTACTATATTTTTCAAACAGTGTTAAAGATTCTAATAACTAAGGTTTTCGATAAACAATTGAGAATAAAAAGCAGCGATATTAGAGACCATTAAAGAATGACGTTTCGACGGCTCCATGCCATCACTCTCAAATTCAAATAAGATACGTTATGTGAGTTCATTATATAGTGAATGAACGTGTGAAGGTCTCAGTGCATATGATTAAGAGATAAAAATAATCGATGAATAAAAATAAAAGTACCAAGCGTGGTGCGCTTGAACTGTCAAATAAAAAGTTTTGCTTTAACGGAGTCAGATTGAGTGTTAAGTGTTGGTTTTTTGTTTTTGATGAAGAGCATTTCATAAATTAAACAATCCAGTTTCCGACGGCATTTCTTGAGGATTGTAAATTGGTCACGGAGATCTTTGTTCCTCAGATTGTGTACGTCCCGCAGGTGTTTACCAATGACAGAATGCTTGTACTCATTAATGCGCTGAAATAGGTGTCGGAATGCGGCGTCGACAAACCCTGGATCGGACCGGATCACAGATCGGATCAAGGAAAAAAATGCAAAAATCAAAATTTTGTTGAGCAAATTACACTAGAGTGACTAATGTGAGCAGAACGTTTTATTTAATTCAGGTGTGATATTCCTTTATTCTTTTATAATATCAAGCCAACTGGGAGCTGGTCGCAGATGAACTTTTTTTGAGGCTGTTGGGTTTTGATTGCGATGATCAATCATGTCTTCATATCTTTCTCCGCAGTTCAATATGTGATATTTCGTATATTCACTTGCACTCTTCACCATCTACGGGTATATTACGAACTCACAATGTGACCAACTCCCAGTTGGCTTGATAGCTCAGTTGGTAGAGCACTGCACCGGTATCGCAGAGGTCATGGGTTCGAGTCCCGTTCAGGCCTGAATTTTTTCAGGCTTTAATTTCACGACTGCTCAAGTTGTGTGTATAATTGCGATGATCAATCATGTCTTCATATCTTTCTCCGCAGTTCAGATAAATGATATTTCGTATATTCACTTGCATCAAAGGTAAACTGTCATAAAACGAGTCAGCATGTTAATAATAGGACGAACGTATGAATCGAAACACAAAAACTGAAAACACTAAAAAAAGTTAAACACCCGATGATTTCAAAAAATTTCCGTTTTTGAGACAAGTCTATACTTTTACACGGATGTGAGTTTGGAATATGATACTTCGCACTGGAATAAAACGAAACAAACCAGTTTTATTTCAAGGAAATATAGCTGTTTTACAAAAATTATAGGAATGACATCGATAGTGTGAACGATAACGCAACCCGAGAATAAACAACATTTTAGGAGTTACGTCACGATTTTTAGAGTTAGTTAGTAAGTAAGTAAGTAGGTAAGTAGGTAAGTAAGTAGGTAGGTAGGTAGGTAGGTAGGTAGGTAGGTAGGTAGGTAGGTAGGTAGGTAGGTAGGTAGGTAGGTAGGTAAGTAAGTAAGTAAGTAAGACTTAGATGCGGAAAGTCATTTTTAGGGTCGTAAAGAGTTGCCTTTAAATAGAATAAAACCTTAAAATGATCGTGTTCTAGGATAGAAAACACTGAAGAGGCAAGAACAAATCAAAACGGAATGAGGATTGTTAAGGATGGCAAAGATTAACGAGGGCTGCAAATGACGAACTTGAAAAACTAGGCTAGTTTATTCAAGACGCGCAAATCGTGACGTAGCCCCTTTAAAGCAGGCCATGTCCATAAGTTTTCGTACCTAAGTTTTCTCATTAATTGTAACGCCAACTGTAACGCTCACATCTGACACGAAAATGTAGCCGAGAATTAGCTACTGATACGAACAACAATTTCAAAAACGAGAATGGGAGGTTCACGCAAACGTCGAGCCAACTAACGTTCAAATATAACTACATCTGCCTGTTCATTACAATTTAAATTCGTTGTAAATTAAGCGGTTATTTGGCTTTTTAAATGACCTCTTGTCATTCTCTGTAATTAATATGTTATTGCGTCAAATTCGGGATTCTTATTTTCATTTAACATATTTAGTCTTCCACTTTTATTTTTTATTTATTATTATCTTACAAACGATTTGATTTTTGGGGGGATTTTTTTTTCTTTAAAACCTTTTTTTTTCTGTGATCCGATCCGTGATCCGATCCGTGATCCGATCCGTGATCCGGTCCGTGATCCGATCCGTGATCCGGTCTGGTCCGATCCAGGTTTTGTCGACGCCGGTCGGCATGTATAGCCCACATAATCTGCGTCGCACAGATCACATTTGTATTCATAAACAACGCATTGTTCGTTCACGAACAATGACAGTTATTTGACAGTTCAGGCGCACCACGCTTGGTATTTTTATTTTTATTCATCGATTATTTTTCTCTCTTAATCATATGCACTGAGACCTTCACGCGTACATTCACTATATAACGAACTCACATAACGTATCTTATTTGAATTTGAGAATGATGGCATGGAGCTGTCGAAACGTCATTCTTTAATATCGCTGCTTTTTATTCTTAAGTGTTAAAGATACTGTGTTTTTTTGTCTTTCATGTTTGTCCTGATTTATGCCAGTCTTATATTATATTTATTTTGACTCGACTTCCATCAAGCACTTTGGTGGGCTTTTTGACGCACCTGGACAACCCTAGGCATTTAAATGTTTCTAAGCTTTGTGTTGTCTGGCTGCTAAAATTGGCTTTAAATTGCCTGCCATCATCGTGAAACAAACGAAAATTTCTCTCTAAACGAGGCACTCAGAATCTCTTGTGAATGGTTTCTTGAAATGGAGTATAGCTCTCTTTTCAGAGATTATCTAATGCCGTGGTTTACTTTTAAAAAGGGAGCATACATGCTTTTGGAAAACTTTTATCTGGTGTTGTCGGGTCATTTGGATAAGCCAAAAAGAAACACAGGACAGTTTAAGAACAAGTGGGTGGAAACACTGGAAAAGGTTAAAGGTAAATTTGGAATCAATCCAATTCTCAGAAAGGATGAAATTCTCAGGAAACTAAATGATACAATCCAAGATAGAATTGCTGGAAAAGGTTGGACTGCAATTTAATGAATTTAATTTGTAGGGCTAGTACAATACGTTAACCAACATCGACATGGAAAAGTACCTAACACTGTTTGTCAGTCAGTGAGGTGTTCAGGGTGCAATTACAACACCAAAAAACAGCATGATTACAGTTGAACCTCCTGTAACGGCCCCCTCTCTAACAACATTCACTTTTTGTTGTCCCAGCGGACAGTCCATATATTCACAACAGCCACCTTAGGTTTTGCTCTGCTGAGACATTATGTCTATGAATTGCTAAAATTGCATCAGGTTTCTATTTAGAATAAACAGTTTGAAAGCTAAGCTTAAGTGGCTTTGTTCATATAACCTTGGTTTCTTTTCAAATTTTTTTAAAATTAATTCATTGCATCAAACTTAACAGTACAAAGTTACTCCAAATTTACTTTACCTAATTTCAGTATTCATGAGAAAATGCCTTGGTTAATGCCCAGCTTAGTACATAGGGACAGGGCATTTGATCACAAAAAGGAGACCGAACCAGAAAACAAATTAAATATTAAATATAATAGAGTGGTTTTCAATTGAGTGGCAAAAGTAATCAGGCAATAACTTTGGCTTTGGTTTTGCAATATTTTAGATTGGCTTATTAGTCTCACCGGTAAGTAACTGTTTGGTTTTGGTTTTACAACATTCAATCGAAAACTGCTGTAAACAAATTAAATAACAAATAAAATATACAGTCAAATCTGAACAAAATTAATAAGGTCACTCTGATGAAACAGACCCATCAGTGGAAGAAAGTATTCAACATCCTTACAATTAGAGCTAATTAGAGCAATATTTGGGGTAGGTTTCTCCTTATTGCTGAACAAATTCCCTCAACCACCCCCTCCCCCTTTGAACATGTCTGGACCTGCCTTTATAAATTATCTATGACAAGGAGGTGTCTTTATCATAGAGGTGTCCACAGCAATGAGTTTGCCTATATTTACCAAGGGTAGGTCCCCCCTTATGGCTGAAAAAATTCCCTCACCCATCCTCCCTGAACATCTCTGGACCTGCCTCTGTAAATTATCCATAAAAGGAAGGCATCTTTATTATGCAGGTGTCCAAAGAATGATTTCATGAACAGAAAGCTGTATCTGGTGTTACAACCCTGTGAAAAGTTAAGCTGATTTTCAATGATTTTGATATAACTCTCCAACAAGACAGCATCATAAATGACAAAAAATTACTGATCTGGTAAATTAAAAGCCGTACAAAAACTTGGCTAGCTACTTTATAAAAGATCCCCATCTTGATTTAATATTATTTGTTTGCATTTATTTTGTTATGATGTTCTTTGAAGTGATCAGTAATTCCTAAGGATTGAGCAAGGCTTTACACTTTGATGAAAAATTAATCATCAACTTTAATGAAGTTGGTGTTCTACCCTCTGCAGAGAAAATGCCATAAATTTTTAAACAAGCGGAGTTTAAACTAGAATTGTGTTGGAAATTCTGTTTACATTTTGTAGCGTTTAATCCTTGATGAAGTGTATTATGCTATAAAAACCTCCAAACACCACATGCGATCGAATATTATTCATTTAATTACTTGGGGTAAATAATAGCTCAAAATTCTACTATGTTTGTACTCACAATGTAAGCTTACTTAAACTAAAATAATACTTCTGGTAACATTTGCAAGAATCATCTGCAAATAAGTTTAATATTTAGTGTTGTTTGATAATTCGTGGAAAATAATCTGCTTCAATAATCCTTAACGCGTAATGCGTAGAGAAAATCTGCGCTTAAAACGCAAAAACGCCAAAATGGAAACGCGATGCAAACCTGTTATAATTCTTTGTTTATAGATTAACCGTTGCCAGGCTTTTAAAAACTGAAGAGGAAAACATACCGCTCCAAAACAACTCATTCTGTTCACTTTCGCGCTTCGCGATTATCGTCCGCCATTTTGAATTTTAAGTACCCTATTGTTTCCGATTGTTTGATCGAGCCAATCAGGAGAGACCTTGTAAGAGCTGCGTACTATCTGAATCGATTCGAGAATTAGAGGAATCATGGCGGCTTCCGACGAGGAAGTACATGTAAGGAAGGCGATTTTTTCGATTGATATTTCTAAAGTCACGAACTCCCTTCCAGTTAGAAAAGGAACAGCTTGCGCGGTGATAACAGAGGAGTCACCCGATCGGCCTCTTTTGGTAACTTCTCGGAAAGTTATCGAACATGGCGGGACGTTAACTCAAGCCACTGTGCGTCCGAAACGATTTTGTTCTAAAATCCACGATCACGGTGACAAGCATCTTATAAATTGTACCATTGACCCTCATTGCACGGAGCAATCCATATTCTGTTATATTCCGCTTCAACAGCCCTTGAAGTACGCCTTAAAGTTGGTGAGCGTAAGCAAGCTCCGTGAAGCTGGAGGGAGACTTAGAAAGTCGACATGTCTGTCCTATACGTTCTTTGGAACGTCCTTCACGACTTTAACGTGGCAATTCGATGAAACAGAGAAGGTTCATGTTTTAACGAAGATTGAGCCTCAGAGGGAGCTTGTTGAGAGTGCTCACAGAGGATCACCCGTGGTTTCCATGGAAGATGATCGTGTAGTTATAGGCGTTGTGGACTGCACTTGTGATGGGGATCTATGTGTGACGTTCTTTACAGAAACATTGTTGGAGGATATTAAGGGTGAGAATGGCCAGTAGCAGTGGAATGTTTTGACTGAACGCCTTGTTTTAATATCTTGCATTGACCAGCTAAATTGTGTGCAGTTTGTTTCAATCCTTAGTGCATTTTATTATTCTCACCCCTGCCCCCGCTCCCCGGTCCCCCCACCTCTAAAGCCACGCAAGTATCTTCAAAGTGAACTTGTGTTGGGTGGCCAAACGGACTTGTAAGTTTCCTTGCAAGTATACAAAAGCTGCGAAAACCCATTTCAAGGCCATTTAATGTAGACTTACACGTATCCTGTTTTCCATTGGCTTATAGGTTGCTATGACAACAAATGGACGCCACTTAACTTGCATTGACTTGGGTTGGGTGGCCAAAAGGTGAATAGCTTGCAAATTTGATCTTGACCAAAGTAAGCACAAGTCATCGTAGTTGACGTATTCGTGCACCCAAGGCCTGGCCCATACAAACAGAGTGGCAAGTAGTCCGAAGTTTTCTACTTGCGTCCTCTTGCAAGTCCGTTTGGGAGGGCTTAAGGAGGAATATGCTGAATGAAATACACTAAAAACGAGGAGGCACTTGTGAAATGTGTAATATCCATTTTTTGAGCCATATTTTTCCATTTGACTTACACTTCTAGATTACCGAAATGATTCAATTTAGCACCTGGGGCACTAATTTACTCTTTGTAGCTAAAGGGAGGGTGCTTATTGGAAAAGAGGTTCTTATAGGGATGGAGCATTTATTTGTTTGTGAACATATACAGCTAGTACAATAAAACATGTACTTTAAATAATGAAATACACCAGATACTTTAAATTAAACACTGTATTAATAGGGGCTCTGATTATCATGCTCAATTACTTTACATGCACATGCATGTTTAGATAAGAACGCAGACTTCATAATTTGTGTTGGAACTCAATGAGAAGCACTCATTGGAAATGAGACTCTTATTGGAATTGTGAATTTATTTCCTGATATTAGACAAGTGACCGGTTTCTGATCCAGTCTTTCTCTGCTTGGAATATATGTTTTCTTCAATGTGTGTGCTCAATATTATCCCCATGAGATGTTTTTCCTGCCTGAGAACTTTCTGGGAACACACCCAAAAAAAACTTCTATTGGTTCAATAAATACCTATTGGGTGACTGTGGTGTTCAGAAGCAAGTGTATCCTCTTTGGATTACCAAGAAATCTGGTCTGAAGATTGCTAAGACATCTTGGAAATACATGTGAGGGATTTCTGTTTTTTCAAAAGACTTCTGACAGTGGCCTTCAAAATAACATTTATCTGTAAATTTTTGACAGCCAAATTTGACAGAGAAATCGCAAAGTGACCAATACGAATATCGAGAGAGCCTGACATGGTTTTGTAGAGTAGCCCCTCTTGACGTATTAATGCAGTTAAGTTTTGTTTGCGTTGCCAAATTGGATCTAAAATTGGCCATTTTCAGTTTCTAGGCTGCATATATTGTTTTCACATGGCTAGATAATATCGCAGTGAAATCAGTTTATTTATAAGATAGTACATATCTTGACTATAAAACAGTGCACAACAGTGACAAGAACTTTGAGTATTTTTTGATAACCACAGATGCCTATGGTAACCTTCATGACTGCATTAAACTACTTTGCTAATAAAATTACAAAATTTGATCACCAATTGGTCAACATAATTTTATCGTTTTACCTGTTAGTGGCCACTGGAGCTACAGATGCAAGAGATATGACAGACTCACCTTTGATTTCAGCTGAATCTAGATCAGCAGTACAAAACCCAGGGGAGGAACAAGGTACAGGTACACTGTATGCACAGCACAAAATCAGCTCGTAGTTTACAGTCATTTAATGTACATTACATTTAATTGAGAAAATTTAAGCCAATTAAGGACTGTTAGTGCAGATTGAATGTAAGATACACATTTACCAGTAAGTATAGCTGTATTGGTTCATTCCTCTTTCAGCCTGTCAATCTTGTCACCTCCCAAGTCTATAGAAATTCAAGTGGAAAAATATGATACTGAGAATTCATTAATTAATTTATGGTGTGAACAAACACCTAAGTTGTTGAGAACTCCATATTCTGCCTAATGAATTAATGGATTAGGTTGTTGTAAAGTTTTAATGTCTTATAACCCTCAAATATCCCAACACTACCAAGAGTTTTCCAAGTGAACATACTGACAGTTCATTACCCTGGGGGTGGGGGTACTCCCTTATATGGGCTGTATCTACAATCATGGACGAAAGTCTTGGGACAAATTTTCACTTTTGGTGCTTTTGCGTACACGCCAGATGCGAATACTACTTCACCTGCCTAACCTTGCACCCCACCCCCCATACAGAGTTGAAAACTACTACCTGCAATTTCTTCTGATTTTCAACATTGTATTGGGTGGGGAGGGGGAACAGCAATACGATTTTAAAAGGAAAGCAACGCTTTTTTCAAACTTCAGTAGTAAAACACAGATAATTCGTTAAATTACATAAGTGTCCCAAGGACTTTTGTCCACGATTGTAGGTATGTGCAGCCCCAAAGGGTATGGTTTTCCAGCCGTTTTGCTCATAATATTAATAGTGTATTGATTTTGGCCATTTGGTCTTAAATACATGTACATGTAGGGTATGGTTTTTGCTCTCCAGTCTTGAATTAATTGGGTATGTTTTTTAGAAGAAGCTACTTTCTTATCATATTATTGTCAATAAGACTATCAACAAAAGCCCTTCACAAATGATGTTTACGGTAACTGCAAGTTCATAAATATAGGATATCAAATTTTTAGTCAGGTTATAGGGTAGGGAAAATCATAGATTTTGGTCATAAATAGCCTCCCCCCTTCCCAGGTCTGCTAAATCTGTGAGCCAGAGAGCCATGCGAGCCATGCAAGTCATGCAAGCCATTTTTGTGAGTATTTTTTTTCTTCGATTGGTCTGGGAGGTCATCAATCATTTCACCAAGAAACGTCTCGTGCCCAACTATCAATAAACTATCGCTTGAAACTCCCTTACCGCCATCTTGAAAGCGGAGATGACCTTGGGGACGAGTATAAATGGTACAACCTCGCTCCCAGGGTACTCTCTCTTTCCCTGGGAAATTAATTTTGAATTTAGCTACAAAAGTGCCTAAAACGCAAATGTTCCCAGAAAAAATCCTAATCTTGCTTCGGTTGCCAGAACTATTGCTGGTGCGTCAAATATGAAAAATGCTCTAAACATCTGTACATCGTGCCAAGTCTTGCATCATAGTAATGGCTCCCCTGAGTTGGACGAATTTTTATCTTTGTTTCATATTTTTGTTATTTGGAGAAAATTTTGTCCTTTCAAATTGCCCAGGATCCGCAAAAAATAAAACAGTGCGACCAAAATTTATTAAGGTTCAAGACTTAAGGTGGCCGAACACAGTTTTCAAGAGCCTATGCCTAATTTACCATTACTTTTAAGCTATTTATGCTTTGGCGCCCGTTTTTTGCAAGCGTCAAGGTTAACCACAGAAGGGTTTATTATCGCATTTTGGCTAAGGTGTGTGCTGTTGCCATGGCAACGGGGCTGGTTAAAAACAAGGCTTAAAAAATGGTTTTTGTGTATTTAAAAAAAATCTAGTCGTTAGATTTTTTTCATCATTTGCCCACTACGAATTGACATTAAATCCCTTCTGTCAACAGTGTTCTAATAAAATTTTGACATAGGCGATTTTCGTAATTTGCCTTTAACCGTCTTCACTGCATGTTCTGTATTATTAAAAATTCCCTATGTCAAAATTCAATTTTTTGGCGATAAATCATTCACGTGGTTTCTGAACTATTTTTTTGCCAAATTTCTTGAAATTCTAACGACTGGATCGCTAGAAATCGGCATGTTTCTGCAAAAGCAATCGGTCTCAATTTTTCGAGCAACTGCGCATGCGCTGCATTTAACTGGGTTCTTTCGGTAACAAAGAAAAAGTTGAGAATTGCTGGGTTCTTTGTGTCGTTACCTTTTCTAACATATCTTTGTAATAAAAGACTAAAGCCATCAATACACTGCGTTCAATAATAGAGAAAAATAGCGCAGATAGTGTGGGTGTTGAGTAAATAAAATGATCGCTCTATTGACGGTATGTTTGTTTTTGCAATCCTTGTGCGCGCGCTGAATTGCATCAGCAAAAGCGCGCACGAAAACTGTGTTCGGCCACCTTAAGTAAAAAAAAATTCTGAGAGAAACTTACGGCTCCACCGCCCCACCACTACTTGAATGGGTACTTGAATGGTATCCATTGACACCTGTCATTTATTGATATCCACGTGGAAAATCATTCAAGAAAAGAGAGAACAGTACTTCAGGGCAACTCCGTGTATTGGCATCAAGAATGGTGAGTAAATCACGTAATTTTAACAGGTTCGCTCTTTAATGAATCAGAGTTATCAAAACTCTGTCAGTTGGCTGACTGCTGCATGTGGCGGTCTCTTCCCTCAGACAAGTCTTTCTTCAAAACTCGCCACTAGAGTGGCAGAAGCCGGTTTCGAGATAGTGTTCGACCCACCAGCAAATGCTTCTACTACGCCGCTTCTTCTCAAATCCGATTTCTTGTTCTTTTTCTCATGCAAATATAAATGTAACAAATAAAATTCTTTACATTTGTACTGCGGCTCGCATGACTTGCATGACTCGCATGGCTCACTGGCTCACAAGTTTTTCAAATTCCCCCTCTCTCCCCCCCCCCCCCCCCCCGTTCATTATCTGAATACATGTAACTAGCTTTCTTAATTTCTGTCTTATTTTGTTTAAATTAACTATAGAAAATAGACCAGAAGTATTGTCATCTCCCACAGATCTATCAGGACGTCTGTCTCATATGGGAATACAAGGTAAGAACCTTGAAAGGACTGGCAATTTGAGAAAAATAGATACATGTACAACCATGAATTAACTCATTGTTTTATTGCCTCCTTAATGCCATCCCCTGTTTCATTTCTTCTGGCCTTCTCTCTCATGAAAGTGAGTCGGTCAATCAATTATCAAAATGAAAACAAAGCACGGGAAAATAAATTTTCCGAAATAAATGTTATTTTAAGAAATGATTGCAAGCTGAAGCCCTTGATTGATAAGTTGTTTTAATTAATGAATATATTGATTTTTCTGGTGACTGCCATTTTGATATTTGAGCCACCATTATGCTACAAGGTGTTCAAAGATTTGTTATGAGTGCTGATTTGGGTGTCACAGTTACGTTTTGAGTCATCTGTTACATTGATCTTCACACCCATAACAAACTTTGGGGAGCAGTGGTGGTGCAGTGATGAGGGTGCTCGCTTCCCACCAATGTGGCCCAGGTTCAATTCCAGCCCATGCCATATATATGTGCATTGCATTGAGTTTGTACATTGTTGGTTCTTGCCTTGTTCCGAGAGTTTGTCTGCAGGTTCCCTGGTTTTCCCCCCTCTGCGAAAACCAACATCTCCAAATTCCAATTTGACCAGGACAGAGGACCTGCATGAAAACTAGCTAAGGCTGATGTGGCTTCCTCTCTAAATATTGTAATTTTTAACTTTTTACTTTGTGGGTGAATTGTGTCAACAACACCAAGGCAATCTTAGCCATAACATCAAGCATGACACTAATCAGATTTACAGTGTAACATGGTGTTACAAGTCACGCAGCCCTTACAATGTAAATTATGACAGCCCTCAGGTCATGGGTAGTTTAATGTATATTATGTACATTGTATATCCAGAACTACTAAAAAACACCTGAAACTTTCAAAATCCAAAGAAAAGGGTCTCAGAGCACTGTGGCATTGTTTACTAAATACAAAAGACTTGGGCCAGTCAGGTGATTAGGAAATGGAACATTTTATGGGAATCACTAAATGGTTCCCTTCTTTAATGTCTGAACTAATGATGGTCAAATCAATCTGCTATCCAAATGAAGGCTATTTGTAACAGCTGCAATATTAAATGCACTGAACCAACGTATGATGCTACTACATGTATACTAAGAAATTAATCTGGTGTTACAGTATTACTCTATGTTGAAGTAATATGTCGACTTATTTGTATGGTGTATTGGAAGTAAAAATAAATTTTCAATTGATTTTGTAAAAGGTGAACATGTTTAAGCTGTTTGACATTAGTATTATAATCGCACAACATTTTGATGACTTCAGTCAATTCTATTGACTCATATACTTTGAACTTGATAATGATGACATGGAGACATCAAAACTTTATTTGACTTTAAGGTATTTGTTGTCTAATTTTATCTTTCAAATGAAATGACACTTTATCCTTTATTTAGTGGCATAATGAGTTTTTACAACCATTTGCTCTTATTTTTTGTTTTCTTTTGCAGAAACTATGGATCCTCCTGGAAAACAGATAAGTTCTTTAGAAAAGAAATCTGAAGAAGACAAGTGCCTCTGGGAACAAGAAGTGCAGAGCGTAGCTGGAGCTCAAAATAATTTGTTAACCACCATCCTCAAGGTTAATTTGGACCCCAAAAGAGAGTTTGGAGGGGACTATCGGTCCTTAGCAGGGCTATTTGGCAAAAATATGGAAGGTATTTGGTTTTTGGCAACGGCATCAAGTCCTATAGAAGCGTTGCTGCAAGAATACCGGCCAACTCTGAGTTTTCTTTACAAGTCGTTATTGCATAAGGAGGTAGGCCGAGAAGACGTGGCTAAAAAAATAGCAGCTTGGGTTAAGGAGAAGGGTTGTGGTTGTTCAAAGTGTGGCTTGTCTCTTCGGTGAGACAAAGTTATTTGAATGCTTGAAAACTCAGATCACTGGGACTTATTTTAATGAGGAAGATGACTTTACTGCAAATCAAAAAGTTAAACTTTTTGTTTGCTGACACTGAGGCTGGCAAAAATCTGAAAGACAAACTCTGGGCACTTAATATTTGCCAAACCTGGAATTTTATTCATTCCAGATAACACTGTACAAACTTGGTTCTATGTATCTCACAGGCTTTGTAATAATTCGATCTTTGCTGATGTCTAACTGTTCAATTCCAGTGTGAACAAACGCATTTCATAAGGATACTTATTATGGCTTAGAGATGACCTAGGGCGGATTGAGAGTAGTAAGGCCTGGTTCACACTAGCGACATTACCTAGCGACATAATGGCATAACAGCATTATTGCTTATGTTGGTGATGTGGACATGGACATGTACTCTTTTTATTTTAAACTTATTTTTGTTCATTTAATTTCTAACAGAGTGAGTACAAAAAAATATATATTTTTTTGTTTTTTGTTTGGCATTATAAGGAAAAGATCAATTATTTTTCATTTATGTCATTACGTTGTATGTTGATGCTGTTATGTTGCTTTTATGTCATCATGTCAGGATGTTCACACTGCAAACATAATGATATAACATCCTTCTTATGTCGTAATTTATGTTTATATGATTGTATCAGTAGTGTAAACTATGTAGGTTTTAGGGGTGGTTATTTTTGAGGTGGGAGCAGGCAAATCTTTGTGACGTTGTGATTGGCATTTCTTTGTGGCCCATGACTCACAATAAATCCCCCTACTGATTGTGATTACTACATGAAGTGTATATATTTTCCCGGAATCTTGACATCACATTAATTAATATTTAATGCAAAAATTTGGCTTTGTTAAAGACCACCCCACCCCCAATCATTCTCTCGTGTCTGTTTTAAATTCATGAATTGCATTAAAGACAGAGTTGCCATGGTCAGGGAAAAGTCAGAAAAATTAGATTTTATTCGAGGTCAGGGAAACGTCAGGAAGTTTTGTATCAGGTCAGGGAGTTTCTAAATCCCTGTTCAAAGTCAGTGAAAAGTCAGAGAATTTTATCTTAAGGTTGCCGCAAATTATTTTATTAGGTGTTTTGTATACACAAGGCAATTTTGTTTTAAACATTATCTGAGCCATCCCTATTTTTGTTGATTCACGGCGAGAATAGTCATCATGCAGGGACAGTGAAAATTACTTTACAGTCTGAGTGAAAAGTCAGGGAAAAGTCAGGGAAAAGTCAGGGATTCTTTTGCTCCGGTGGGTGGCAACCCTGAACAGTGTAGATCAAAATATAAATTGTGTGCATTAAAAATGCTGTCTATGTTTCTGCTTCGCACCTCTGGTGTCTAAACAAAGCTAAATAAATTAAACAAGTGTAGGATAAGATATTTTGACAACGATTTTTTGCATTTTTATTTTTATTTTTCTGTCAAAACATCTCTTTTTAAAAGGAATGAGTACAGAAATATTAATAAACTAATAACTTGTTCAGTTTTCAATTCCTTCACATTTTTCTTCCCCTCCCCACCCCGCTGAATTCCTCTGTCCAAGCCTTCTTGTGTCCCTCTCTCTCACTTTACGTCGCTCCCTTCCTCATCTTTCCTGGCCACATGTAAGTCTGTCTTCTGCTCGCGCCGAACTGCATGTTTTTTTTTCTTTGCCGTACTAAATCTTGCCAAAATTTGATCCACGACTTGACCAGCCCCATCAAAAGAAAACAGGTAACTTACTTCACGTGAAACGCTGGGAACAAAATTGGATAATCAGCCAACCACATTACAGACATCCAGACAGACGTCTGTGGTCAGACTGTAACTGCTTAGTTGTTTTTCGCTTATATAGATCTCGTTTTCCTGTTCAGCACTACGGAAAACTATCGCTGTAGCCATTTTATCAATTTTCTATGAGTTTTCAAAGTTCGTAAAATTGGATTTTTCCATGTCCAAGACTAAGGTATATTAAAGGGAGAATGGAATGAGTTGACTTGTCATGTCATCCTGGTTAATAACACTGTTTTGTTTCAGTAGTAGAATACTGTATGTCCCCGGGGGTACTCCCAGAAAAGTTGGGTGGGGGTAAGCGGCCCAAAACCCTTACCCTATTTATTTATAAAAATCTGCGATTTTTCCTACCCTATTTATGACCTGGCCAAAACTTCGATACCCTCTTTATGACCATTGCGGCTGGCGCATTTGCCCTAAGCTTAAGTTATGAAGGGCTTTTGTTGACGTTCAGATTGATAGTGATGAAAAAGTAGCTTCTTCTAAGGAACGTACCCAATTCAAGACTAGAGTGCTAAAACCATACCCTATTTAAAACCAAAATGGCCAAAATCGATACCCTATTTGTGAGCAAAACGACTGAAAAACCCTACCCTTTGGGGCCGCACGTTCCTATATAGCCCATGTAAGGGAGTACCCCCCCCCCCCCCCGCCTCCGGGCTGTATGTGCGAAGATGAGAGTGCAAATCGTTGCTGAACGCAAGGAAGGAGCGTTGCTGGAAGCTGTAACAATAACAGTTAGCTCAGGAGAGTATTCGTTTCCATTCAATGCCTCTATCTCGATGGTACTTGTCCAGAACCGAGAAACATCCCGGCTTAAGAAGTGGGTTGTTCTGCACGAAGTCGTATCGAAAGCAGGAGCCATCGAGGAGTTCTTCGATCTTGGGTTCGCTCTACTGTTGAAACAGATGTTTTGATCGCCTGTATATTCTTCTCTAGCTTCGAGTGGAAAGCTCGAAATTCTGAAGGTAGGTAGGACATGAATTTGGGAACAGACGGGCGTCACGCAGACGTTCATCTTCCAGCCATGCCCAGTAATATCGCGGACCAGGCCTAAACATAACTTAAGAGGGATTAATTTAGGTATAAGGCGTATATGGGGGATTTACTCTCTTACCTTGATCTTCTCGTGAAGCTGGTCAGTTCAGCTGCTCGCGGTGGTGCAGTCGCTCTACCTTAGAGCGTGACGGCTAAACGACTTTTAACGCAAAAAATAGAGGGACTGCTCACAACCTAGATCCAACACTTCCGATTTGTACAAGTCAACGAGGGAACTATAAAGACCCTGTGTTCGAGGCACTGGTGCAATGTTCCTTTACAGATACTTTAACCATTAACCTTTAGTTAGCGTAATTGTCCATAGCTCGCTAATCCGGCTATGGTGGTCAGCAGCGTGCTCAGGTGACAGATTTACTGCTGGCAGTCTGTTTTTCTCTCGAAATTCAGCAGGGCAATGAGGGAGGCGCTTAAGCCTAAAGAAACAACAGCAACAACAACAACAACAACAGTAAGCAGAATGGGACGAGGCATGGGCGCGGCACCCCTTCTTCCCTCCCTACTCGGCCACGGCGCGCGCCATACCGCCCTTTTGCATTCTCGATGACTTAACACTCGTCTTAAGTGAAAACCCAGCTACCAGCAGTCTATTCGTGTATCTGCTGACAAAACTTACGCCGATCGCAACTTACATACCTACGAGGGGCAGGATCTTAGGTTAGAAATGGTCCGTCATACGGTGTGATGTTATTCACTGGATGTGTTTTATTTCCTACGCAAGACTGCACATCAAAAGGGAATGACGATTTGCCTACGAAAGATTAGTTTTACTAGACGGCGAGCAGTCCCTCTCGTGCGTGACGCAAAAGAAAACCGCAAGAAAAAAATTGGCCGTGCGAACTCTTGGGGGCGAGAAGCACACGCACGTCTCGCACCCAGGATTTCACGCGGCCATTTTTTCCTCACGGTTTATTTACGGTCAAGCTCGACGGACTAAGCGAAAGAGGACTACTCGTAGTCTAAATTATAGATGAATCATCCACGAAGTCAAGTGCTCAAGATCTACATCAGACAGCTTAATTCAATCAACCAATCTTTATTTGAACTTTATTTGCCACAATGGTCTTTTAAGAGGGAGCGTAAAGGGGGTCCGAAAACCGCAAAACCGCGTAAGAAAACGTAAAAAGACGCAATACCGCATGGAAATTTACCAAAATACCGAAACCGTAGTTACAAATGTGCTACGGTGCCGTCATCATTACTTCTAGTTCGCCATTCCATTAGAAATAAGACCTTATTTAGTTTGATAAAGGTGTATGTTAATGTTAATCAACGTATGATCATCGCACTCATAAAATATACTGTAATAATTGACACAAGTCCGTGGGACTGACTTCGTTATGCTGGAACTAATATAAGTGCGTTCGCGCACGCACGAATATTGCTGAGTTACCCAATTGAAAAAATATCGATGTTTGTGACTTCAGCACTGGACACCACTCGAATGTTACACAACGCAAGCTTTCCGCGACTTTATTGTTTGGTGAAAATTCGTCGAGATGCTAGTTTTCAAGCTCAAATATCCCGAATACGAGCTCGGAACATCCATTTTATGTCGCAATTCGACTGAATCAACCTTACATTTCATTTAAAATTTTCCAAGAAGAATTTTGAATGACCCGAAGACAACGTTGGGATCTCTCACGGTTTCTGGTAAACCAGGCTAATAGGACTCGACAAAAAGCGTCTCGATATAGTGTGTGCTCGATATGCCACGAAGACGTAACTCGTTTAAAAAAGCAGGCTCGTTCTTGAAACGTTCGGAAAACGAGACTTGTTTTGACGGAAAACTCTCCAAAGAAGAAGGGATCACTCACGGTTTCTGGTAAACCAGGCTAATAGGACTCGACAAAAATCGTCTCGATATAATGTGTGCTCGATATGCAACGAAGACGTGACTCGTTTAAAAAACCAGGCTCGTTCTTGAAACTTTCGGAAAACGAGACTTGTTTTGACGGAAAACTATTCAAAGAAGAAGACTCGTCGGAAGACTCGTTCGGAGTGTTCGGAAAACGAGACTTGTTAAAACGAGACTCTTTTGAAATAACGAGACTCGTTTGGAAAACGAGACTCGTTCGGGAAACGAGACTTATTCAAAAATCGAGACTCGTTCGTGAAACCATTTTTGTTCGTGAAAGGAGGCTAGTTAATTATTAAGTTCTTTTAGGTAAATTGACAACCCGATCAATAGACTGAGTTTGATTTTAATTTCAATGTTAATTGTAAAATTTAAATATTATGCAAAAGTTTTTATTCGCAATCTTACAAACTATATAAATGCTAACCAGAAACTGTAACTTAAAATAATCTTAACCTTGAAGCCACACGCGCAGGCTCTCACACGCTTGCCCGGTTCCTTGTGCCTGTGAAATTAAATCTTGCTGTTCCTCTTGATAGGAAATTGTCATAGGTTTTTATAAACAGATGGGTAACGCCCCTGAGAACCACATCATTATAGGCTAAAAGCGATACAGGCGATTTAAAACGCTTTGTTCCACCAATTGCAAGATATTTTGTTTACTAAAACATTACAACAATAAAACATTTTTGAATTACTCCCTAGACACTACGTACAATCTGCGACAAAATTCAGTAAGCACCTTTTTAGGCCGAACTCAAAAATGAACTTTAAAACCAAACATACCTGGAAATACAATACTCCAACCCTTTCCTACATTCAATGTTGTACAAGCACAAATGAGGAAAAAACTAATTTATCAGGGGAGAGTCGGTCAAATTTAAGGGAGTCGAGTCTAAAATAATATAAAAATATTGTGATCTCAGCGGCAATGTGTGGGCTATTGTGTCGCAGATTGTAGGCCCATCTTTCTTTCAGACGATATGCTGTAAAAATTATCTTAAGGAAAATGCATGCATTATTGTATGTACAAACTGCAACACGATCTATCTATGTTATCCGGAGCAAAATACATCGCATTTACTGCGCTTAATTATTCTACTGCGCATTAAATTGTTCCACTGATTTTCATTTCAATAAACTTCAAAAGCTTTCGCAACACTTTATGTTTTTGTTATAGCTAAGGGGTAACTAATCCTGTAATGGACTGGAATACAAAGTTCATTGTTATACCTCCCAACTCAAATACGTGTCACGTGTAATTTTTCTCGCCCTATAAAAACAACAACTCGAACTTTCAATTCGAACGTGTTCAAGATCCGGCAAATTTGTCCGTCAGTCAAGCTAATAACTTGCTCGTTGTAGTGACGGCAAAGAAACACTTTCAAGTCATAACAGAGGAAGTTAAGCAAAAAAGCTCTTAATCCCCTAGTAAAGCAACCAAAAAAAAAGAGAAAAACTTGAAAACAACCTTTGGATTGTACAGAATTAAGAACGATGAAGTTCTTAGAACTAAACAAACCAAAACTAGTAAGCATGAGGTACATTTTAGATTTATTCTATTTTTGAATTGGAAGGTATAACAAATACTTCATGACCGACCTACGAGAAACAAAACTCTGTTTCAAGTGGGGCCAGCCATTAAGTGCATCTTGTTATATAGCTGGAGTTAATTTGAATATCACGCTTGTTCTTATTGGCTGATTTAGGGTCACGTAATTACAGTTACAGTTACAATTACCGTAAATTAAAAATTACAATTACAGAATTATTGCGCGCTCTCTCACTAACCAGAGGTTACTTTTTCTTCTACTTGATTTATTACTTTTCACTAAACGTAGCCTGCATCGCAGGCACTCTTCACGAAAGGAAAAAAACGTATAGGTTTCTCACTGATTTTTTCTTTCGGGGAGGGCGGCTGTGACGCAAGACGTACGTAGTAAATAGTAAACACACGCAGGCTACTGTGACACAGGCTCCAGCTATATAACAAAGCACTTAATTACTGGTCCTTTAGGAAAAAGTTTGTTTCGTTTCCCGCCCTACACCCCCGCCCCCCACCCCCACCCCCCTTCCCCTCTTCGTCTCGGGAAACATCGACATTCTGGGGAAAACAAAGCTAACTGCTTCCCTCGGGACCAGTAATTAAGTATCTATTACACAATATAGTCTCTATACTGTGAAGACAATACCGGGAGAAAATTTGTTATGATGCTATCCAGTCCTCGCCATTGCCTCCACATCCTGTCGTTCAGATAGGCCTGGAGATCATCGCGAGAGATACCACGCCGTCCTTTGAGGGGGCCTTTCAAATTTGCCCACGCAGATTCGGCTTCCTGAGTGTGAACCCCAGTTACTGGGTCCACGTAGTTATCTGCGTGGACAACAACGCGATGTCGAGCGACGTGGTTGGGCAGATGTTGGGCCAGGTTTCTGTAGGTCCCCCAGTCATCGGTGTACACTTCACTGCCTGGTTGGAGACATTTTGCAAGAATCGGCAACAGTGTCGCACGATCCCGACTCGCCACCACTTCATAATAACCCTTTGCAGGCCTCGTGGCTGTTGAAATGACTCCAAAGACCCACAGGTCGAGAGCTCTTCTTCCTCGGTTATACTAATAGAGTTAACCAACAACAGTTCTTTTCAGAACTACACTCACCCGGACGATCACACTATACGAACTACTGATACTCCTGGGTTCAAACCATTTACAGAGTTAACGATTGTTGATTAGTGAAACTATTTGTCAAAGAATTCAACCAAATTTGACAAAGAAGCAATATCACAACCAAGACATGTATACTAACTAACCTTTGCTTTGTGATTGAATATGCTTTCGTCGCACTTCACGACAGCTGTTCCCCCAAACTGAATAAAAGGGTGTGTTGCGATGTCCGCTGAACATACGTCCTCCAAACTTCGGAAAACAGTGCAGACTAGGTTGTTATTTATGGACATCATGTTAGCGGTGGATTTACGACTCTGGTCCGTGGACCAGAAGTAAATCATCATTAAAAGTTCCCCCAAAGGGATTTTTGGCCACTTTGCAAAAAAAAAAGCTGTTAGATCTGATGCTTCGTTTCTTCCTGCAAGTACTGCATCTCCTAAAGGAATAGAACCAGTGTCAAATTCAGAATTCCTTTGGACGCCCCTATTAGAGATTTAAAAGGGATATTACTACAGTAGTTCTCGGTCTCATATCTTCTACGCCCAAGCGGAATGGCTCACTCTACAGCTTCAAACGGAGTGCGTTTTGGATAAGAGATTTGCTATGGGGTTCCGGGAAGAATTATTTAGTCTGCGTTTTTAGCAATGACATATCCGAGATATGACATAGTCTCGTTTTCTGGACGTTTGCTATACAATAGCAACGCGGTTAGCCTGCAAGAACGAAACATGATCTTCGAGATAGAGGTGTGAAATCCGAACGAATGCGTTTCCCGCAATATTGTTCCAGTAGTCCCAGCACTATTACTCCATTTTTGTCAAGAGAACGCGCCAAAACTTTGTGCCCGTATTTCTCTGTGCGGTCGTGGTTTGTTTTCTTAATTTACACGCTCCTTATATCTGCGTTCCCTTAGATTTTTGTATTTCAAAAACTAGAAGCCGAAAATGACGTATGATAAATATCAATGGAATAATGAAGCTCGCATTTATGGTTCAACATATAATACGAGTATACCCAACTTGCGTGACTTGCCATCCAACATGGCAAGTGAGAAGGAGAGCTCGAGAGGAGCGAACATGAAGCGCGTGATAGTGCAAACTCGCAGCAGGCTATCAAGCGATGTTTTTTTACGTTTCGTCCAACAGATCACGTATAATCGCTAGGTCAAATCACTCAGGGAAAGAGGAAGTACGCTTCACGATTTTTTATTGGAATTTCGAATGCTCTGTCCGATCGACGCGGGTTTGCATATACTAAGATAAAGTACATATTCCGCATGTCTTTAGACTGCTTACGGACTTTTTCTTTCCTGAATAATCATTCTGTAGCTCGCGCTATAGCCATCGTTTATGCTCTCACTAGAAACGGACCCAGCATTCCAGCGTGCTTGCAGCCCTACTGCTCAGTAATGGTTAAAATTATACAACTCTTAAGTCAATATAGCCTCTGTTTATACTAACCATTGGTATCCGTCGACGTGGACATCCGATCTTTCAACCATTGTCATGGCTTGGTTGCATCCTCCACAGTGGAGCGGATTTGCCAGTAAAGATCGGTTTTTAAGCCAATTTATTAATCTTACCGATGAAGCTTGCCTTAAATCGGTAAAATATCGTAGGTCCATGCTTAACGTCTTCGATGAAAGATTTATAATGGTGAAGAGCAGTGAAACACTAAAATTACCCTTTGGACTAAAAGTGTGCTCCGAGAAACGTTTCGCTACAGGAGGTCTTTCAATGAGTAATTAATTGACAAAGCCCAGCACTCCCACCCCCAGAATTATTTTCAGAGACGAATGTTTTTTTGATTTGCCCTATATTTCGTACCTCTATGTTCCCGCCATGATGAATGATCTGTGAAAACCAGTTCATGATATCTTCACGATATACATATATATTTTCAGATCACTATTTTCAAAATGTAAGAGAATTTGTACACTCCGTCTTACACACTTTTAGCACTTTGCAGTACGGCTGCAAGTAGTAAAGATCATTTCCGGTGACGTCATGACGCGCATTCCACTTAGGTCTTGCTTTCTGCCAACCTCATTCCCAGGGTCTCTCATCTTACCACCCCCAGGGGAGTGGTAAGATCAGAGACCCTGGGAACGAGGTGGCCTTCATGCTACGACCCTTCACCGCGCGAGTATGAGCCTGCTGTTCGCTTCTCATTTTCGCGCTTTTTCAATGTTTGAACAGTCTAGTGAGAAGATAAAGTACTCAATCATAAAATCCGCCTTAAGATAATTGTTCCTTTTGCAACAAAAATTTGATGCTGAAAATGTTAAAATCATATACATATAGATATATATTTTTTATTTTCGAGCTTATCGCGTTTTACGAACAACCTGCCCGCGCTGAAATCGAGCTTTTTATACAGTGTTATTTTGTTTTGTGGTTGGATTAACCGGCAGCTCTAAAAGCAGCTGAGAAGCAAATACCAGTTCTGGGAGATAACAGAAGGAAAACATACTTTTTACTTTGTACGTATTCCGTTTATTTTAAAATCATGCTTTCGTATGTACAGAAATTGTTACTTATTATTTACTTAGTCACGTGTCATACTTTTCAGTAGTAGAAACTGGTTTTAACAGAACATAAAAACATATCTAATGCATGAAGAATGCTACTGCTGACTTGTAACCCACAACCAACGTCAAAAATAGAACTAATAATACTGTAGATCTGAGCACAATTAATCAGCTACTTTTTCAATGTTGTGCTCAGTCTTTTGAAGAAATATATGTAATCAAAAAATTTTAATTATTTCATTTTTCAAATGTAGACATGCTGCTAAATAGAAAGTGTTAATTGTGCTTATTAAACATTTCAACCTTCTTTTTAAATCCCTTATGAATTTTGCGGGAAAACTATTTCTTATATAAACGATGTAACTCGCATCCTGAGGCAACTCAAGGCGCGCCGATTGTCACGTAGTGCTTCATATGATTTTTATTCACTCCATAATTAATTAAATTTAAAATTTATATCAAGTAGGTACAAAGTGACTTGACAAACGCCCACCGTGATCGTTTTACTGATAGAAACTTGAAGACAGACGCGTCCATGTATTATTTTCTATTTACCAAATTGTACCTTGCGCAAAGTTGAATTAGGTTAAAGCATGAGGTGAGAGAACACATCCCCGTGCCTTATGACAATCTTTTTCGATCTCTTTTAAGCTTCGCATCACGCTGTCAAAGATCGCGCAGGTAATGGCCAAGTGTCATCGGGTCGCGACTACTATAGAAAATACGAAATTGAAAATCTGGGGGGTTAAGATAAACTACATGTATACCATACTGTTAGCATTGGAAATATTTTCAAAGCGCTCACAAGGCAGGAAAATTATACATGCTTCTCCAAAGTTAAACAATAAATAGAAGTCACGTCATTCCCTGTAGGGATGATTAACACAAAGCGCCAAGACTCAAATTTCTAACCCGCTTGAAATTCATTTCTCGGAAAGTACCGAACGGATTGATACGAAAACTATCTCTTTCGAAAGTTAGTTCAAAGCCCAAGAGAGCCAAAATATTTATTTCGCGTTTGTGAAAACTTTTGCTCCGAAAAAACTGGTGCAAACGTATGCATATTTAATTTAGGATCCGTGGTGTAATATTTACCAGGTTTGCATGTCCACGGCGAGAAAAGCTGCTTCTCCAAGCCTACCGCAACGTTTGGATCAAAAGAGTTGTCCTAGGAAAGCCTTTTCAAAGTGCCGGGCAGGAAAATTATCTTCAATGTGTTAATCCTAAGTCTACTTCAAACATAAGTCGTGTCTTTTCTCTGCATGACTGATTCACATGAGGCGCCATGCCGTGGCTGCTGACAAGAACTGCACTCTAAACACATTCGAAGGTAGTTTTTCGAAAAGTACTGAACGGATTAAATTGAAAAACATCTCTTTCGAAAGGTTTTTCAAAGCGCAGGACAGCTAAAATACTTGTTTTCAATTTGTTAGAACTTTCGCTCCGAAAACACCGATGCAAATTTTTGCATAATTAATTTCGAAAGTGCTGTGTAGTGTTTACCAGAGTTTGGATGTCCACAGCGAAAAAATCGTGCTGTTTCTCTGGAACTACCCCATCGTTTGGATCGTGAGAGGCCTGTACGGGTCCGCAAATGATCCCAGGACCGCAAATGATCCCCAAATTGAACCGCAAATGATCCCGGACCGGAAATGATCCCCATATTGGACCGCAAATGATCCCGATCAAAAAATAAGGAATGGCATGGATTTATATCAGAGGAAGGTGAGAACATGTACAAAAATGATGAACTAAAAAATATATTTTATGATTTTGCAAAGAAACATTCCACAGTTGCTGTTTTGTTCTTCGAAGGGTACAGATCGTTTTCACTGTCACGCAATAAAAGGAATAATAAATCGAAAACCAAACAATGGAAAAAGCTAAGAAATTGTGATGTATGCTATAGAAGATAACTAAATAAGACACTTCTCCAAGTTTTAGGCCTGTGCGTTTCACCAAACTTCAGATATTCGTCGTAAATGTTTCCCAGAAATTTACAGAGTCCAGTAAGAAAACACCATGTTGGTGTACATCCGTGGTACACCAATATGGCGGCCGGAATATGGTGTAAACATCTGGAACTTACTTTGGCTTTCTAGGCGACTGACTACCAGTACTAAACAAACAAGCATTTACATAAGCACTTTTCCTAATGCTCTAACTTCTAAAAAGGCTCAAAATCATGAGATAAGTATATATTTTTGAACAAACTCGATCATAGCCTTCTGTCACGCAAACTCCATAACCCTGAAATTCAAAATGCTTTGGTTTCCAAACGAAGCACGCTAATTGTAAACAGATGTAAATATACCGCCTCTTATGCCTGATGAGGATAAAAACACGTCACGTGAAGACGATCTATTGAATTAGAAGTCTTAGAAAAACACATACTTGTAAACATTCTCGAAATCCCGGTGTCGATAGTATCAAACATCTATCAAACAGCTAATTGTCAAAACGAAGAGCAAGCCTTGGCCTTGCGTGGTCATGAAGCTGAACTTCATAACTATAGCTTGGGATTTTGGCTTCTTAGAATACTCAAGTAGTCATTTCCGAGGAATTAAAGCCAAAATACGATCAAGGAAAAATTACAAAATCAATTTGTTCAAATTTCCAGTGCTACACACTAGGTGTTTTGCAGAGTGATGAAGCGTTGTGGGCTTGTGGGTCTACTCAGGTGACAGCGTCTTCAGTAATAGTTGCTCAGAAGCGTATCTCTAGGTGATATGCTTCTGGTTGCTTCATGGTTAGATTTTAGTTTAAAACTTTAGACGAGTGGTGTTAATGGCTGATAAAATGTGATTTAACTATAACACCGAAATATCAATGTTTAACAAAGGAGGATATGTAACGTATGTTGTACTGATCATAATTTTACTGAGAATTGCAAAAAAAATGTAAGCCAAGCCGTGTTTTGATGATTGAGTGGTGATATTCATAACATCGTAGTTAGCAACAAAGTTTAGTCGAAAGTATGAAAAAAAAAAAAGTTGTAAGCCATTATAATTATAAGATGGCTTAAATAAAAACACCGGTATTCACGTACGCCAATTCCCTATCCACACCATCCTACCATCCATACCATCCATACCATTCCTTATTTTTTGATCGGGATCATTTGCGGTCCAAAATGGGGATTATTTGCGGTCCAGGATCATTTGCGGTCCAATTTGGGGATCATTTGCGGTCCGGGATCATTTGCGGACCCGTACAGGCCTCTTTGAAAAACATTTTCAAAGTGTTGGGCAGGAAAATTATCTTCTATGTATTTATCCACAGTATACATCAAAAATGAGTAATCTTGTAATTTCTCTGCATGACTGATTCACATTAGGCGCTGTATATCGCTGCTGTCAAGAATTCCGATTCTAACCCGCTCTAAAATGATCGTTTCTCAAAAAGTACTGAACGGCCTAAAGCGAATAAGATATCTTTGGAAAGCTCTTTTAAAGTGCCAGGCAGTTAGAATTTTTCTCCCTCTGTCTTTATGAACTGCTCTCCAAAGATACAGGTGCAAGTTTTTGCATATTTGATTAACTGTGAAAATTAAACCTTCAGTGATATTACTTCAGTTAAATTGGCCAGTCGGGTGTCTTTCCTAAAATAGCTTGGCAGTTTGACCAAGCGCTAAAATTAGATTGAAAAAGATTATCATTGGAAGAGGCCCATGTATTGGGGGATGTGTTCTCTTAGATCATGGTCTCTTGGTTAAAGGTGACTGTAAAATCAAAAGTACATATAAAAAATAATAAACTTTACTGAAATGTTCCCGTCGCCATCCACCCATTTGTTCAAGTTGGACAGGTGGCGACCCCACATCTCGCCCTCCTTCAGCGTTGTTGGTTGCAGAATGAAAACTGTTTCGTTTTCATTTCCAGGCGATAGCACCATTCTGTGTTAAAAAAAAAAGGGTTTAAATTGCCATTAGCTTTTATGTTAAGGTAACTTCTACATACGGGCTAAGTGGCCCATCAGGCCCGTGCTTATCCCGGTTTCTATAGCATGAAGCGACTAGGAGTATTTCTACTCCCCCCCTGGATGGGATGCTAGTCCATATTGTTCGACAATTTTCTTTAACGTAGAAAGATTTTAAATATTCCTTTTACAGAATGTGCAAACTTTTTGTGATATCACACCGCTGTAATTTTTATTCAATGGTATTATTGTGCACAATAATAAATGAAAGATACAACGCTACTGTTTCGGAAGATCTGCTCACCTTATCTCGACTGTAGCTGGAAAGGTAGCACTCTCCAGCTGAAGAAACAAATTGAGGTCCTTCGTCAAAATCGCTCTCCACGTGTATCCATTTTCTCTGAACTGTCCGCTTGTTAGTGGATCTGATCTCTCTTCCATCAAAGCAGCGAAATGTGCATGGAAGTTTTCGATGTGCCACGAGAAGGACATAACCATCTCTTCCTTCTCATTCACCTCTTCCTTATGAGTTTCCTGCACAAGTATTTGTATGTTGTTATTACGTTTTTTTTCCAGTAATTTTACTGTTACTGTTACTCATGTTTTTTAATTAATGCCAATTTGACTCCTTACCTGTGCTTTTATCATTGCCAACAATCTTTGCCTTTCGCCATGCTGTAAATCAAAGTGCGACTTGGCAGCATCATATAGATGTGTCCTCATGTCCTACCTTAAAGTCATTGCTTTGCACCCTGGAACAAGGCATTTCGATGCCTTCATCGGGCACGAGTGCTGATGTAAACTGACATGAG
This sequence comes from Orbicella faveolata, assembly GCF_042242905.1. Lineage (NCBI taxonomy): Eukaryota > Metazoa > Cnidaria > Anthozoa > Scleractinia > Merulinidae > Orbicella > Orbicella faveolata. Next base: position 8,525,782 of record NW_028301576.1, read on the forward strand.
CTCTGAAAAACACATGTAAAGGTCACTCATCCTAAATGGGTTAGGTAAGTCTTAGGCCTCTAGGCAAAAGTTACCTTCATCGATTAAAGGAATCCTAGAATCTCGAGTAACATAAGAAAACGTATTGTACTTCACCACTAAATTTTCTCCGATTCGTTCTTGTTTAAATTGGTCACGTAACACCATATTGTTCATCTGTGGAGAGTCTGGAGAGACAAGTCCCCGAATGGATCGCATACATACCGAAAGGATTAGCTTCGCTTCTCGCGCAATATTTGTTTTAAGAACATCAAATTTCCGAGTTGCAAACTGTCAGCCGATAGTTCTTCGACAGAAACACTCTATTCTTTATAGTGTTAGGAACTGACGAGATGCGTATGGTGCGTATTCCTTTTCAGACCTTGTTATGGTCAGAAGACAAAATTAAGTTCTTACCTTGGTACGTTGGTGCCACAACCAAGCGGGCAGTCGACTTGTGAATAATAGCACTCCGTTGCTTGGTGCTGGGCCAGACCATCCTTTTTGATTTCTTTTTTGCAGCCATGACACGTGACCTTTTTGTGCTCGCAATTATTGCAGTCCGCTTTGATTTCCGCGCGCACTGCAAAATGATTGCAGCCATTGTGTGGGCATTTAACTCGAGCTTTTGGGCAATTCTTTTCATGCCCTCTGGCATGCTCCAGAGTTCCTCTCCACTCGCAACCCGGGCTGGAACACTTCATCTGCACACTTTTGGACAGCTTGTCTACGTTTATATTAATTAACCGCGCGGCCATGGGCCGAGCGCGGTTCATAATCTACCCGTGGTTTATTATTTTTTTTTTTGTCGGTGACCAGACGCAGACCTCCGCTCGGCCAAATTTCGAGTTACGCAACGTGGGGTGTTTGTTCGCCAAAAGCTCTTGAAACATTAATACGCGGACAATTTTACGGATATTATTTTCTTTGTTGTGGGTAAAATATATTTTCTTTTGGTTTTATCGAAGCGTTGGATTCAAATGGAATAATAACCACGCTAAAAAAAAAGTATTACGTCAGCCATGGAATGCGCTAACATTGCAGCTTTCACTTTCCCTAGGTGACAAATAAGATGGTGTTTATTTTGCAAGGTTATTTCGGCAGAAGCGACGGTCATCAAATTATTTGAAGTTTTGCCAGTATTTCTTGTGGTTTTAGGCAAATGACGTAAATTCTTTGGCTGTTTCATCGCAGCGAGTTCATAGATCGGAAGGAAAATTAAATATTTGCAAGCCAAGCAAAGAACTTGTCAAAACATGCAAGGGTTACGTCATTGGTAGGGAAATTGCCACCGTACTACAAATAGCCTTGAATAACGGAAGTCTTAAATTATGTGACTCGTGTGACTACTTTTCTAGCCCTTTACTTGTGGAAAACATCAAAGAAATTTAATCATGACTTTTAAGAAAGAAAGCAATTGTTTATAGTGTTGTTATCGAATCGTTCATATCGTTCATATAGTGCATGCCCACACATATCCCGAAGAAAGTTCCAGATTAAGACCATTACGTCATCGGAGATTTCACAACGGCTACGACTGATGGTGCAATAATACAGTTCGTGTTGATCAAGTGATGTGATGTCTACAGTAACAAAAGAATCATCAAGGACTGCTTTGAAATGTGCACTGCGTTGCGACTGTAGTGGTAAGCAAACAGTTAATTTTTCAAAGCGCGGTTATAAGATCTAACAGATCTTCTTGTTTTTTTGTCGGTGACCAGACGCAGACCTCCGCTCGGCCAAATTCCGAGTCACGCAACGTGTGATGTTTTTTCCGCCAGAAGCTGTTAAAACATTAATACACGGATAATTTTACGGATATTGTTTCCTTTGTTGTGGGTAAAATATATTTTCTTTTGGTTTTATCGAAGCGTTGGATTCAAAGGGAAAAATAAATACGCTGAAAAAAGGTATTACTATTATTATTTCGCTACGTGACAAATAAGATCGTGTTTACTTTGCAAGTTTATTTCGGCAGAAGCGACGGTCATTAATTTATTTGTAATTTTGTGAGTATTTCTTGTGGTTTTACGCAAATGAAGTAAATCCTTTGACTGTTTCATCGCAGCCAGTTCATAGATCGGAAGGAAAATTAAATATTTGCAAGGCAAGCAAAGAACGTGTCAGAACGTGCAAAGATTACGTCATTGGTAGGGAAATAACCACCGTACTAAAGATAGCCGTAGATAACGCAATTCTTGAATTATGTGACTCGTGTGACTTCTTTGCTAAACCTTAACTCAAGGGAAAAAAAACAATTAAATTTAATCGTGACTTTAAAGAAAGAAAGCGGTTTGTAATAGTGTTCGTATCTTCATGCCAATACATATCCCGAAGAAAGTTCCAGATTAAGACTATTACGTCATCGGAGATGTCACAACGGCTACGACTGATGGTGCAATAATAGAGTTTGTGTTGATCAAGTGCTGTGATGTCTACAGTAATCAATGAATCATCAAAGATTGCTTTGGAATATGCACTGCGTTGTGACTGTAGTACTAAGAAAACAGTTAAATTTTAAAAGCGCGGTTATAAGATCTAACAGATCTTCTTGTTTGCAACTGATCGAAACGAAACGTTTCGCGGCAAATCGGACAAAGAGCTGCTGAAGGAGTCGCGTTATCTCCCAGAGATACGATTGACCTCAGACACTTCATACAACCTGAATGTCCGCACGCTAGACTTGTAGGTTTCATCATCAATTTCAAGCTACAAATTTAAAAGCAAACGGTTATTTTGATCTGGATATATTGCTTGGCAGCGTTAAATGTTTTGTCAGTTCATTGTCAAAACATGATTAATTTCGTTTTACTTCAAATGGAGAGCTTTCCTATCTATGATTCTCTTCCTCTGGAATTTAATGAATGCAATACAAGTATTTCACTGTCTATTTAAGCGTCGACATTAATACCATTCATTTTTATTGTACCGTGCAGTAACAGTCTTTATTATTCAACTTGCATACACTGTACGAATTCCGATTTTCTGATTGGCTGATTTGTACCACGTGATACTGGGTTGTGACAGACAACCACCTTGAATTCATAATGGTGGTGTAATAGCCGTGGTGTAACTTCAACACACCACTGTCATTACGCCATGGGATCAGCTGACTTAAATATAGTGATTTCAATGCTGTTTTCCTTAGTGTAGTGCATTCAATTTGAATAATATATAAAAATGTTAACAAAGGCAAAGCCTCGTGCGGTATCGAAATTTCTCGTTCATTGTTAGTGAACTCGTGCAGGTAAATCCCGATAATTCACTCGCTGAGTGCGTTAACCTGTAAATAGTCTACAACCAGGAACCACAATCGGGGACGGAGACCGTAAGTCTTATGATCCGCGCGCATCTATGATATGGGACAATATTTCTATTTTTAAAAAAACAAATTGCGCCACCATGCTGACATATGTCCGCGCGGATCCACGCACATGTCGGAGGTTCTCGCGTGGATGTTGTCACGTTCCATGATCAAATGGTGAGAGTTGCGAGATTCTCTTGCAGATTTTTCACAGCGATGGCAGAGAATAAGGCAATGAATAAGATCCAGGGCTCTTACATATAGGTTTATGCTCTGAGCTGATGGAAAAGGTGAGTTTTTCAGGGTCGAAAACAAGACTCCAATTTCGCTTTGTGAATGAATAATATCTGCTCGCGCTAGTTGAACGCGTAAGCTTTTGCGTTTGTTCTGTAAAGAAAAATTATGAAAGAAAACTCTTTAGTCTGGTATCGAGCTAATTTGAGAGTTTCTCAAACAATGCTTAATCTTAACCAGGACCTGTTTTTGATAGTTTCTTATTGTTTCTGTTTGTTTGGCGAGTTTGCAAAAGCTTTTGAGTAGCTCATTTGCATAGTGCAGCGCGTGCACTTTCAAGTCCGAGTCGGTGTTTTCAATTGTCAACGAATCTTGTCAAAGATTTCTTTCGTTGTATTTTGTGCTGAGATGCTGCAACAATTTTTACCAACGCCAAAAGGCTGCTAACATCAGGTGTGTTTCTTTAACACAGTGAAACTTTACACTGCGAAAATATGATAGACAAGGAGTTTTGATAACTAAACCAACAAAATCGAAATCGTTGTTCAAGTTGATTCAAGAAATCGTCATCGTAACTTTGCAGATTATTTCTGCTGTATTTTAATATGTTCTCAGACATTTATCAACCTTAAACATATTTAAAAACTAGAAATATTATCTGAGTTCGATGTAAGTTTTTACACGAAAGTGCGGGAGTCCAATTTGTCATGCTTTACTGACTGTACAAAACACATCGGCGGGCGCTCTTATTCATCGACAACAGACAATTTGTTGGATTTTTACACAAACAAAACTGAGCAGCATCTACAGACATAAACTTATTGTAACTTACTGGGCCTGGATAAAACATTAAGCGTTGCTTACAATGCAGGCGAAACTCAAACTAGCAATTATTTTTTTTACTTTCGGTCTCGATCGACTGGCGAAATCCTCGCAAGCGTGTGGCAAGAGGAGGGAAACTTTGAAGTCCTGCAACGCTACTATATCCAACTATATCCAACTAGTTTTTTGTTGTGTTATGGAAAAGCTGTTAATGTTCAACATGTGTGAAACTTCAGTAGAGTGGAGTAGTGTGAAGCTCTTGTAAAAGAAGCAGCAGAATATAACTTGGTCAGCGATATAGAGCGGGACAATACTAAATTCGACACTGTCTTACTTCACTCAAACTGGCGCAGCTTACGACGAAAATACTGAAGTGAAAATTCCAACAGACATAAACGTATTGAGTTGTGGGCCAAACGTATCAAAACATTCCGGGAATTTTGGACGCCATTTCACCGCGCTACATCCGCAAAACTCCTCGCAGCGTGTACCGCACATGATGGCGCAATTTGTTCTAAAAATAGAAAAATTGTCCCATATCATAGGGACAGCCCAGGGGCGGGGCAGAAGACTCCTGAAATTTTTGTACTGGATCATCCAACAAAAAGTGACGTCACATCCGGTTTAAACGGTGCCGCGCAGCTCGTTTCACAAAGCGAAAAAATGGCGTTTCGATTGGGGAAGATTTTCCTGTATTTGCAAACCATCAGGTTCGTGTCCTTCCATACTGAGGATAGAAATATCTTGAAGGCACATTTCTTCGACTTTTGAAGCAAACCTGTTGGCAAAAGAGAACAGTTTAGTATTGTTTTGAAGGAAAATAACGGAGAGCCTTCTGTCATCGAATGGCGGATTTTACACATATTCAAAACTGGTGTTGTTCCGACTTTTGGTTCTTATTGTTCGTGATTCGGTGATAACACTAAGTGCAATAGCCTATAATGTTAACAACAACCTGGATGAAGTATTGCTGGCCATTGTTTGCACTGTGTACAACGGGAACATATTTAACAGAAGCCGTTTTTTTCTGAAAAAGAACACAGTTGAAGTTCTATATCCACGTGCGTGTGGTGGAAAAGACATGCTGAAGCGTATACTCAAGGTTAGTATCCTATTTCCGTATCTCTTGTTGAATACGGTTTTTCTCTGTAAGATATAAGCAATGTAGAGAGTTAGAGGCGAGCTTTGGGGATATCAGATTTCCCCGAAGAGATCAACAAAGGGGTGAAGCACTCCCCAACCAAATTTTCTGGGAGTACCCCCCCGGGTACTGTGAAGTTGTTCATAAATATACATGTATGCTGGACAGAATTCCAATTTTATCCAGTGGTCAATTGTACATTCCTCTGTATTGTCTGAACTGCAACGCTGGCCTGGGGATCAACTTCTTTTGGGCAGTTCCAAAAGAGGGGGGTTGGCCTGTTTACGGTCAGCTCCTTGGCCCTTAACTTTACCTCCGCTTTTGACAGGTACCCACTTCTACTGTGACCCGGGGCGGGGGGTACTCCCTTATATGCACTATTGGGGTATGTGTGGCCCCAAAAGGTATGGTTTTTCAGTCGTTTTGGTCACAAATAGGGTATCAGTTTTGGCCATTTTGGCCTTAAATAGGATATGGGTTTTGTACTCTAGTCTTGAATTAGGTAATGTTGTTTAGAAGAAGCTACTTTTTCATCATTATTGATAAGACCATAAACAAAAGGCCGTCAAAAATTATGTTTAGGGCAACTGTGTCAGCTACCATGGTGGTAAATAGGTTATCAAATTTTTATTCTGGTAATAAATAGGGTAGGGAGAATCGCAGATTTTGGTAGTCATAATTAGTTAATTCAACTATTTTGAGATTTTAAAGATATGTTCTATATATCAAATTGACTCAACAAAAGATGCTGTAGAAACACAGGCCGCTGGAGATTGTTTTCACAGCTTTTTTAGTTCTTCCAAAGGATCTGTTTACAACATCTCATCTTCTGTTAATCTGGTGGGGATACAATGTAGCTCTGTAGCAACGGGACCTTTGTTCATCATTTGATCAATGTTTAAATGGCATCTACCTTCCATCTTGTAAAGAAAGAATGAAAAATGGCTGTCTCATACGCATGCATCAAATAATTCACAAAGGTCAGTTGTGATTGCTCCATTGTGGGTGGGCTGAGAATTCTAGCTTGGTTTGATCTTAAAGTGATTGTTTGCCATTTATTTCCCCACGCATTTGACTGAATTTGACCCTGCACGACTATTCAAAACCCTTATTGAATAATCAAATGGGCAATATCCCTATTTGTTTGAGTTTCCCTCAGTCATTCAATCACAGTGGGTTTTGCCGAGTTAATTTTCTCTTCTTTGTAAATTGATATTGCTGCTTTAAATTCTAAATCTAGGCATGTGACACTCGCCATGCGAAGAGTTGTCCCGGTTAGCCAAGCCAAAGTGTTTATATAAGGAAAAGTTGTCCTGCCTGTCAGGGTGCCAAGGCATGACATGAGCCAAGGCTAGACAACTCACCCACCCCTGTTGTCTCGCAGGTGAGACAGGTTCATGATCCTAAAGGTAAACAGTTGGTTGAATTTTCAAAGAAATAAATGAAAAGTTAGCTTGGCCAGGGTAACTCAGGAGAAGGGTTGTCTTGGGTACCCAAGACCATATAAATGGTCCCTGGTAGGGCCATTCTATTTTATTTCCACACTCCCTCTTCCTCTGTTGACATGAACTTTAGACGGGGCTATGAAAGAGTTATTTCTGCACTTTTATCTTTTCTGTTAGGTGGTAAATATTGACTTATTTAGTGAGGGTGGCTGGGGGAAGGGGGTGTGGATATAAAATGGAATATCTCTAGTCAGCTCTGGGCCCAAGTTGTGTGTTGTCTAACTGATTATACAAACTATACTTTCCAAAATCTTCATGGGTAGGTGTTTGAGAGGATCATCTTATATGTTCATCACTACGGTGGAACCCTGCCTTATGGCCACCCCATTCACATAGCCACCTTGTTATTACGGCCTCTTGATTCTGGCTTGAACAAATGCTCAGTCAGTCGGTCATTTTCTTATTTAAAGAACCCCTTTAACCACACTGTTAATGTGGTCAGATTTTTGTGGCCCAGCAACTGGATTAACAGAGTTCCACTGTAATTTAAAATTGTCAGTGTTGGTTGTTTGAAGAATATTTGTACCTCACAGAGGTGAAAATGAATTTGAGCTATTACCCACAAAACAAAATTCTGGATTGTACATTTTAGGAGTATTAATATACACAATTTATAATAAACATCAGGCATCACTTTGATATTGAAGTCCAATAACTCTGTTATTTGGAGATTGGTTATCCACTATCCCTGAAATTACCAAGGCTGATATCTCTATTATCATGTCATCAAAGCCATAATATTTTGACACCTACTGTAACCAACACAGTTTCCTTAAGCAGTAACAAGAGTCTTTCTTTAGTAAACCAAAATAGTACTTGCTGCCAGATGCTTTATAAAAGTATAACCCTTCCAGAAGCCTTCACAAAGTAATATCAGTAGCTAACAGTCTTTTTGTGGCTGATTTAAACCTTGTATTAAATCACATTGAACTGGCCCAAGTTTAATATACATTTTGTTGCATTTAGCTCACATGTTTTCAGTTTAAAGGAGAAGGTCACTCCAAAAAGCTTACTTTTTTTGTCTTCACTTATAGCAAGTGAATATTCAGCATTTCCACTCACCAAAGGTTCAGCCTCTGAAGTGCCTGCTATCCTTAAGAAGTTCATCTCGAAATTAAGAAGCGACTTCGGAGGCCACCATTTTGCAACTGTCTTGGCAGCCTGAGGCTGTGTTTATGTGACTTCATTCTGTCCAACTCGAAATTGGTGGGAAGGAGAAGAACCTGCAACTGACTTGGCATCTGTCAAAAGGTCAGCAAAATCTTTTTTTTTTTTCCAAGCGATTATCCTCTTCACTATCTTCAATGCTATTATTTTGGAGTTTAGAGCATGTTTAGCTCAAAATAATATGTCTCGATCAAGAGCAGCCACAACCCAGAGTGGTAGTCAAAAGGCTTGTCACAAGCCATCAGGACAAAATCTGTCAGACAGAATGACGTCATGAAAACTTGGCCTGGGTGCTTCTTTGGAGGTGAACTTCATAAGGAAAACCTGCACTTTAGACACTGAAACTTCTGTGAGTGGCTAACCTTAGTGCAAGGTTTTCATTAGCGCTGACATAAAATTTATGTTTTTTGGAGTGACCTTCTCCTGTAAAATACACACGTTAAGACTTAACTCAGTAGCAAGGTACCTCTTGTATGACCAGTAACAGTATACATGTATCCAAAAAACAAAATATATATTGTCCAAACTCAGTCATGTTAGTAGTGTTAGTGTCTAATGAGTTCCTGCAAAGAGATAATTATACAATCATTCTAGTAACTCTCCTCAATATTCTGGGAGTCTCCCACCTACCGTTTAGATCATCCATCCCAGGCAAGTTTTGAACTATTGTCCAGATACAAGGGACCATGGGCTCCTAGGGACAGTGTTTTAAAGTGCTATTACGATGAAATTTGCAGATGTCCTCCATAATATGAGCATAACAGTTTTGTTACCATGGCAACATACTGGGTTTCAACCTTCCCTGATGATTATAGGCTTTTCTGGCCACCTTTAGCTTTCCATTTTGATATTTGCCAATGGTGCCTCATCAGCACGATCTAGGAAACATATTAACATGCAAGGTCAAAGTCATAGCCTCGTTTAACATTTTTCAAGCTGAAAATCACTGAATTAGTGAAAATACAGGCTGTATATAATTTTTATAGCCATAGGTGTGTTTCCTGTAGTTCTAACTGTAAGCCTACCAACCTGATGTAATATTGGGCCCAATAGTGTCACGTGGCACAAAATGTTATAATAAGCTTAGTATTTGGCCAATTCACTTCAAATTTGGAGGCCAAAAGGATCTTTGAGAGATCTTCACATTGAAAGCATAAAATCATACCCCCCTCCTGAATCAGACTTGATTAACCACCCCTCAAGTTTTTGAAACTTTTATGCTTTACAATTTTACGGTCAAGTGAATATGTGATAAAAATCTGCACACCCAGAGCTGCAAATTAAGCTATTGTTTAGGGGTATACCCAGTATATACAAGGAATAAGGTATTTTTGAACGTTTTCATTTTTTTACTTTGTGGACTCCTCAATTCAATTTGTGACATCTTGTATGTCTGTTGTGGTGATTTAGAACATACCCCAAACAATACCTTTCAACTGGTATATTGCTTGTGGTCTTTCGATCTACTGTAATAATTTTAGAAAAATAAGGTTTTTCTCCAGGGCTTAAAGGGTTAAGTGTATGACAACATCAGTCACCTCATTTGCATATTTCTATTTTTTATACCTTCATATCTTTGGAACTGATGCAGATATTTGCAAAAGGTAAACAGCATTTTTAATCTTTTGTGGAATTCTATGTGATAGACCTGAAAATTCTTACTCAAGGGGTAAAAATTTAAGGATAGAAGCATGTTAAAGCATTGAGTTGAATTTATGCTGTTGGCAAGATTTTACTGTAAGGTGTCGAAAGGAATTTGGAGGGGAATTTGGTGTGGTTATTGAATTGACAGACATTGGTTCTGTTGTTATTGTCATTATCTTCTATATTTTTGAGGCAGAATGGTTGTTGGCAAAAGCAAAACTGGCAATATCCTCACTGACCTGTGTTTAGATGTTTTTAGGTTTTTGTCTCTGACAATGAAGGTCAATTTGAGTAGTTACACTGTCTTTACAATAGAACATATGGATATTAATAGTATAGTTATATTTCAATGTCCTCATACTAAAATTATAGTAATTTTATGGCTCAATTTCTACCTCTGCTTTAATTTGTTTAAACCAGTTTATTTTTTTAAACTAATTTAATTGCATCAAAGGGGAAGGGGGAATCTGAGAGCAACAATAAATTAGACCAACAAATATAAGGACATTTGCAATGGTTGCTTTCATGGCCTAATGGAGATGAAGTGGACCAAAAAGTCGGAGATCTGATGTTTGAATTTAGGTCTGTCTGTACAAAGATTGTATTGTAGTATAGGGGTATTATGGTAAGTGATCACTTATGTTGGGGGGTTGATATGGGATCCTGGCTGTACTGTTGTAGGGTAGGAATAGGGACTGAGGGGTGGGTGGTGTGCTTGTGATCCTTTTTAAAAACCACTCTAAAAGTGAAAACAAACTGATTTCAATTGAAAAATTTACAGCACACGTAAAAATGATACATTATATGTTGTTTTTTTGTAGGTGGTAAATGAGCAAATACCCTCATGATCAAGAGACCTGTCCAAGTGTGATTTTTTTTTTTACTGATAATGGAAATCATAATAAAGATGCAAAGCCACCTTGGTGTGATTTCTTCCTTGATAGTGAAGTGCAACCTAACCAAAAGTTGCATTCTGTAAGAGGTTTACAAAAATTAAATGGAAAATTAAACTACACCAGTTTGTATTAATTTTATAAGTACTCCTCTCTCCAAAATATATTTGGTATGTTGTCATACATGTACTGGCAAGAATATAATGTAGAAATTTTATGGGAAATGTTTCCATTTAAAAAATATGCAGCTCAGACAAATAGCAGTAATTCTCATTTCTGTGGTGTTTTCTTTGGTGTGAAAGTGTAAAAACAGATTCTATTACCCTACATGTAAGTTGAAGAACATAGGAGCTCCTCTGAAAAAGTTTTTTTTTTTTTCTGTTCATTTTTTTTGTTGAACATTTATATTTTCCTATAAGCAGTTTCTTCACAACACATTGTAAGATAATAACTAGCCATAAAAAGGACGTTTTTGTCTCAGAGATCATTTTCAAGATAAAAAAAAAGTGATTTTCATTTATATTTTTTATTTTCTTTGGGCAGAGACGTTTTGAGAATTTCCCTAAAAATATCACAAGGTGCAAAGGAAGGGGCAAAAATAAAAGTTATGTTTTCATTATCAGTGTGAGTCTCTCTCTGAAGCTGCAAAGTATGGTTATTTTATACTGTTGTGGATAATGTTAGGCCCATTTTAATTCAAAATACAAATGGGAACTTACATTGATAATCACACAATCCCTTAAATTGGCACTGTTTTGTTTTTTGCTTTTTTCCAGAAAACAATTTGAACATCCTTGTTACACAAGGAGGGGGGGGGGGGGGGGGGGTATTCTACATAGTTTTAAATGGGGAAGCTCCACCTCAAGGTCCAACCCCTTAATACTGTATCCCTTTTCTAAACCCCTAGAAAGTAGTTTTAAATTTAAATATCTTTTTGAACAATATATCAGAATCCACTCATTCTGGCTCATGAGAGTAAATGAGAGATTATCAACAACATTTTAGAACTAGAAGAAGAGAAATCCCTAAAAGAAAGATTTCTGTACCCTTTCATTATACACCTGAATTCAACTTGTCAGAAATCCCTTACCCTTTAATAGTTATATCTGAAGCCTGAAAACTTTTGAGCAGAGCTTCCCGATATATGTCATTACATGGAGTCCTCCCACATACACAATCCAGGAACTCTTGACAAGTTGCAATGAAGCTGGCTTTAAGACTGTCTGATCAAGCAGCTTCTTCAGTTTTTGAGTACAAACTTGTTACTCTCAGTCAACTTCTAGTATGGAACCTTTTCTTTTCTGGTCTGGTCCAAGTTCACAGACACTACTAGCTAGCCATCACTTTCACAACACTAACACTAGCAATGTCAGTCACAGTCTGGTTGTTCAGTTTCACCACACCATGTTTCATGGTCACTCATCATTGTCAGACATGAGTTCATAATAGCTTGTAACATTCACCAGCCTGGCAGTGTCATTGTTGCTATTACCTGTTCCCAGACTTCCTTTTATGGCTGGGTGTTGGGGCATGATATTTCATTACTGTTTGCAAACAGTTTGTTAAGATTGCACATTGAAAGCGTGATGAATTAAAATAATTGAACTCTATGAAAGAGAATTGTCAGAATTGCTAGGGTTCTCTCATTCCCTGGAACTGAAATGTCTTGATGTAAGCTTATATAGAGAAAGCAGACTGAAAATAGAGCAAAATGTCTGAGTAACCTTTCAAGATAAGTTGCAAATACATTTGATAGTTAGGGATTAAAAGATAGGGAACTTGTTCTGTAAACAAGGCAGTTGAAAGGAATCGAAGCAATTAAAGGTGCATGCTTGACCTCCCAAGATCGGGGCGGGGGGGGGGGGGTGTATTGAAACTTTATAGTGTCACTGACATTTAACACCGTTGAAACAGAAAAATAAATTACATTATAACTGAAAAAAAAAAAAAAAAAAACACGACATACCCCGATTACTGAATCGCTCATAAAAATATCCTCTTGTTTATATTTTAAGGGGTTCATGGCCTGCTTATGTACATGTTAAAGGAAGCGTTTACCATTATTACGGGATTACCAAGGGAAAAGTTAAGATATCTCGTTTAAGATTCTTAACAAATCGTAACAGAATTTATAATGCCAGTTTGAGTCACAAGCCAGAACACGAATCTGAGTTAGTGTCGATTAGCAAGAAAGTTCCGCCACGTTATGTGTGTGGGTCTTCACAGTGTGATACGATTAACAGCTCTCCATTACTCTCAAGTGTTTGTCAATGGTAAATTTCAAAAATTGGGCTTCTGTTCAATAGGTTCTCCCACGGGTAGAAAACTGACATTGCGCTTTTCTCTCAGTGTAATGCCTACCTAAGAGAATAGGATATTTGAATTGAGTGCAACTTACCTAGAATTCATTATTTCCACGTAAACGATGACTCCTGTGGAATTCAGCTACGAAGAAACGACGACATTTCGTAAAAACACACGCCTTCAAAACAGCGTCTTTTTGAAGAAATAATTGTTCTGTTCCTCAAACAAACGATATGGCGAGGAAGAAGACAAAATTTTGTTTATCATGGCCAAATAAAACGTTAGAAATACCCCGCCGATTGCGAAATATTGCTGTTTTACTTACAGGGAGAACGATTATGTCGCAGTCAAACGTTTTTTTGTCGCTCAGCCCGCTTGTTTACCGGATGTGACGTCACTTTTTGTTGGATGATCCAGACACAAAAAAAGTGCCAGGCGTCGCAGAGTGTTCTCCCCCGCCCCTGGGAGAGCCCCAATACTAGAAATAGCGCGCGCTTACGGTCTCCGTCCCCGATTATGGCTCCTGCTACAACTCTATAACACTATACGAAACAAGTAAAATAAGACTAGATCGAGTTTCCACGAGTCAAAAATCAAACAATTGGTATGTAGTTGCGTCAAATGTCTCTTCCCCCATTTTGAAATTTCAATGAAAGTACCGCTGTCCAGTTACTCCCAATTCCTCGTTCCTCGTTCTCCGTTTCCCGCTCCTTGTTTCCGTTTTCCTTCGATTAACATCCACATTTCAAATGCTGTCTTGTACAAAATTAGGGAATGGCACTTGAATTGATCGTTCAAATCCTCGTTCATAGTGATATTGTAAAGCAAACTTGTCGAAAGGGGTAAGTAATGTACTAACGCAAGAATGATTAATCGCCGAGGTCTGCACTGAGTTTGCCCAAAACTTCCCAAAACTTCCCAACACCACTCATAGTTACTATGCACCACTATTATTCCTGTAGCGAAACTCTATTTCTTTGCGAAATAGCCCCTTGTTGCCAGTGTTCCGCAACAGTCATATAAATGCTACTTGAAAACAACCGGCCAAAACCGCTCGCTACTTAGGCAGTCTGTACTTCTTGACTAGAATTTCTAGATGTTTCTTGCCCTACGTTAACAGCAAACCGTACTTACCAAACAACACATTGTAAGCCCTCGTTGATCGCTTCTTCAAACGTGCAATTGTATAACTTGTCTTGCGCCGGATCTTGCATTTCACCTTCAATTTTTTTCTGATGTTGAATACTTCGACAAAAGATCGAAAGAGCAATACTTCTTCTATAACTAAAAGTAAATACGAAGAGCGTGGACTTATCACTTAGCAGAGGTGACAAATGTTCAAGCGTAAGTAACTTCTTTGTTCTTCTTGACGGTGAACGCGCAAAGGTTTCTGGTAGTATTTCATACGGGCGGGTCGGCCAATTAAATACGACGCGATCAAATCAATTATTGCTCTAGTGACTGCTATTTATTTTCCATAAACACCGTAAGAACTAAATTAAAAGGTACCAATAAATTAGAAATAAGATTGCAACTGAAAACAACAGGATGACAGTAAGGAAAAACTAAAGATTAACAAGTAATGTTTTAACGACTTTCAATTTATCTAAAATCTTAATTCTTACGTTTCCAAATCATAAGCGATGAAATCAAAATTAAACGAATAAAGATACAAAGATTACATAGCGTAAAGCGTATCACGAAATTGTCTATTACGGCTGGCCCATTTCGGCGATTACTAATACAATAGCCCTTTTGTTTTAAGAAGCGCCAACGAACTTCTTCTGAAGTTTATCGGCAAAGGCTTGTTAGCTACCTTATTTACATACACTTATTACCTAGAAGACTCTTTAGAAAGAGTTTAATTTTAAAAGTCATATTGATCATAAATGATATACGGATCAATGCATATTTTCCCTCGTTTTCCCAGAACTTCAACGCATGTATTTGTATTCAACATAGCGCGGGGTTGCTTAAAGAAGGTGTCATTTTTTTCCCTCTTTCAAATTTCCGGTCAACAAATCTATCGCCTACAAACTGTCATCGTTGCAATTCGAATTCTAACATTTGTCGTCTAAGATAAGCTGTTCAAAACATTTAGTTTTTTTCTTCCATGTCAGAGCGCATGTCTTTCATGTTCAGTGGCTTTGCTATTTAGTTTTAATTGAACGTGCGGGACTAAGTAGTCTTAAAGAAGGTGTGAATTTTCTTCCCCTAATCGGATAACAGACCTTGCTCGAGAATAACGTTTGAAACCGAATTCCCACAGTTCTTTTGAACATATTTCGTCAAAACATTTTTTTTTTTACTCGAATAGTTCGTCTAAAATGAATTTTATGAGTCTTTTCAATCGAATGCGTAGCCCTTGTGGAGAAGGTGCGATTCTCTTCGAAACGAGTGACAGGTTTTGCTAGTGTCTAAATTCTCCCTTCTGCAAAACGCTGCAGTTTTAAATCGAATTTAAAAAATTTTCTTGAAGATTTAGCCCTTACTAACCGAGCAGGAGGTCTGTATGGGAGAATCTTGACCGAGGTCTGTACACACGACCGAGGTCAAGATTCTCACAAACAGATCGACTAAGCTCGGTTAATAAGATGTTTATTATATGGCAAACAAGATAAAATTAATTCGTTTAATGTAACTGGTTTGTACTAGCTGGCATTTTGTTTGCGAACGGCGATGAGCTGAACTTAATTCTGCCAAACTCGTCCTCTTTACTTTTTTTTCCTCATCGGGCTTCGCACTTCCATAATATGGATATTTTCTGGAACTAATATTTTGGAAGAAAATAGTCAATAATTTTGTATTTAGTTTGCAAATTTTTCACGGCGAAATATAATCGATCGAGATGCCGGTCTAGATGGGAAAATCTAGACCGCGTTCAATATCGATCTCAGCCAATCAAATTCGTGAATTCGGTATTTTCTAGTCCCTTGTGAGACACAGCCATGTAACAAATAGGGGATATTAATTACAGCGGTTTTCAATTGAGTGTCGTAAAACCAAAACCAAACCAATTACGTACCAATTAGACTACTTTGCCAATCTCAAACCGTAGTAAAACCAAAACCAAAACCAAAGCAATTGTCTAATTACTTTCGACACTCAATTAAAAACCGCTCTTATACATACCGGCGCAAAGATATGGGTTTTTAGTTCGAGTGGTAAAAGCAATATTTTATATAAGAGCGAAGCGAGTGAATAAAATATTGTTTTTAATACGAGAAAATCAAATTCATATCTTCAAGTCACCGTAAATTTTATGTTATTGTATGGATAAACTTACTATACCACAAAATGGCTGAAAAAGAGTGAAATGACGTGAACGAAATCCTCACTAGTGAAGATATGGAAAACACGCCACTCTTTTCCCGGAAGTAGTTGTATGTGAATTTTACGAGTTGTGTATTTTCCAGTAAAACACTCGTATATCTTTAATAAACACTGTTAAGGGCGGGGTCCTGATTTTTTTTCTTTTAGAGAGAACACTCCTATAATGACAGAACGCTTTGTTAGATTTCTGAAGTTTGATTGAGCGCGCGATCATCATTACTGTGGAAACTATTTAGAAAACAGTCCTAAGAAAATACGATTGGTTAAAAATCGTGTTTCCATGACTCGATAGAGACAAAGAACTAGTGCGAGCTGTTCACGCAATGATGGTGCGAGCAAAGAGAATTTACAATTTGATAATCAAGCTAACAAGTTGTTTTCCTTTTTTAAATTATTGTATGGATAAACTTACTATACCACAAAATGGCTGGAAAAGAGTGAAATGACGTGAACGAAATCCTCACTAGTGAAGATATGGAAAACACGCCACTCTTTTCCCGGAAGTAGTTGTATGTGAAGTTTAAGAGTTGTGTATTTTCCATACCGCATCCTTCATTTTGTTCGTAGAGGCGACCGTTAAAACTGAACACTGCGTTTTTAGTGACATTGCAAAGAAAGCGTTTGAAAATACTCAGTTAAGAACTTATTGTGCGTATAGATTTCTTCAATGATGCGGTCAATGGTGTCATCCAGAGTAACTTTTGCAACTTTTTTGGAGGCATCGTATTGGACCAGGACTTCGTCATCCTCGAGGGTGAACTTTGGCTTAGGTTTTAAAGCTATATACGTGCTCGGTAATAGGGATTATTTAGGGGGCCGGTACTTGGCTGTTTCGTAGTAAAAGGTGCCCCAAGTGCTTACTACAGGATTGTATTTTGTGATATAACCAAGTTGTCAAACTTGTCGGTTTTAAAATAAGTAATAGTTCATCTTTGTCCATCTTTAAAAATAGACTCAAAATGTTTCTTTTTAAAAGAGCCTTTTATTATTCATTTTAGACTACTCTTTTTAATGTTAGATAAATTTTTTAGATTTTCTCTGATATTGTAAAGCGCCTTTGAACAATAGGGTATTGGCGCCATATAAAAATTTTATTTATGTTATTTACTTAATTTCGCGGGTACGTAAGCTCGCGAATTTGGCGAGACTGTATTCGCGGCAGGGTCTTCTTTTAGCCATTTCAGTAGCCAAATATGAAAAAAGGGCATTAAATTTCGCGATTCAAGCGTTCTCAACTTCACCTTCAAAACACGTTATTAAAATACTTTCAAGTTAAACTGGAACAAGCAAAAGGCATAATTCAAAATAACGTTTAAGTGTATTACAACTTGGATAGGCATTGTCTCAACTGTGGGTCATTTACTAATATATTTTGTAACGTTTCGCTAATTACACTGGAGTATGTTCACTATGTATGGTTCGTGTTAACTGTAGAAGTATTTTAGGCGTGAATCCCTAAGGGGCTAGTAGGCTATTTAAGAATTTGTAAGTTATGCAAGAACCACTCGAAGGCATCTCTTTCAACTTTGCTTTTGCTGTTATGTCGTCGGATACTGAACGAGCGAGCGTTCCCGCTTCGATCGCGCAATCCTTCACTGAGATAGATCCTGTTCATAAGACTGGTTCACGAACATTGTTTCCTCGTCTTTTGGACGTTACGTTTGATCAGAGGTTCGCTACATTCAAACGCGATCTTGACGAGAAACAAGCCGCCACTCAGTCTCAACTGTAGAAGCTAAAAACGGTATCCAAGGCTTCGAGTTCTTTTAACTCTAAAGTACAATACGAGCCTAGCAACTCTCTGCTTGATGCAACAGACGGGACCGTTAAGACCATCTCAAAAGGAAACCTTTCAGCAGCCAAGTTATTTCGTTCCGTGGACAAGAACCCCGCTGTTTGGGCAGTAGTGCAAGTACGAGTCGGACGAACTCGCCGAAGATTCATTGGAAGAGGAAAAAGCTCTGATCAGCCGAAAGACGAGCGCTAGCTAAGATCCGGGAGAAAAAGCGGAAAAATGCGTCTAGCTGGCCAACTCTACAGCTACCCGCTCTACATCCAGTGAAGCTCCATCTACTTATGGTCTGTCCACTGGCAATTATTTTTCTTCTAATCAGCCTTTTTGTTTTTTCCGCACGCAGTCCTTTCGTGGACGTCAGCCTCAACTAGCAGACAAGTGTTTCAGCTGCGGCCAAAGAAGCCTCTGAGCAAATCCATCTTCCTGCCCAAGCCGTTTTAGAGGAGCCGCTGCAGCCCCTCCAAACAGTAAAAATGCATACTTATGGCAAATACCAAGCTGCATTGAAGAGAATGGGATAAGATGAGTATATAATTTATTCAATATAATCAAATGATTGGGAGACTTTGAACCAGTTGAACTTATTGATAATTTTGTTGAACCATGTGATTCAAGGTTTTTTGGAAGTCTTGGAAAGACAATTTACTCTAAGGGGCTGAAAAATTTCTGTAGCTGTTCATTTATCGTTCGCGTAAATTTTGGATATGTCAACTGCGTCCATTACTTTTGACTTTGTCATGACAACCACAAACTTCGTATAGGTTTGGACAAAAATCAACTTTTTCGACATACTTGTGTATTTTTTTTTCAGCTTTGTTCATCATTTTGCTGAATTTTACCAAATTGTACATTTCATAACCATTCTGGCTTCATAAGCATTCTAGATTATTTTTTGACTTTTTAAAGAAAATAGTAAAATCCAAGATGACGGATCCAAGATGGCGGGTCAAATGACGTCATGCTATTTCACAGCCAAAAATTATGTCATTATTTTATAGAGCAAGCTCAGGGCTTTCTATTTAATGAATGTAAATTTATTTTCTGTGCCTTAATAGAACGAAAACCCAAGGAGGGGGTTTCATCCCCCTTGTACCACGATGGGGGCATTAGTTCGAGGGTTAACGATTGTATTAGCCCTGATGACTGAATGAATGAATAAAAGACTGATTATCAGGACGGAACACATTATATTTAAGTTAAAGGCAACCTTAAGGTTAATGTAGAGTTTTGAAATCATATAAGTGCTTCTTGCTTTATTCGCGTTACTATTTTTGTTGGGTATCAGATTCTCTTAATTTACATTCTACCCTCAGCTCAGTTTTCTAATAATCGCTCAGCCATCCAGTCCAGTATAGTGATTTGTCGAGCAGGCTATTTCTGATCTTCTGGCCACAGGTTCAGTGGTCGAGTGCGCGCGTGCTCCTGCTGTGGTTAACCCGTTGTCAGTTTCCATACAGTTAGAGTTCTGGAAGAATAATGTTTCTTATCTCAATTCCAGTGTTTTGCAGACGTTGCTCGCAGACTATCTCGTATTGTATACTCGGATGTTAGCGCTATTGGATTGGCTGCTTTCATTGCAATTGGTAACATGCCTGTTTTCGCGCAAAAACTGAGATTCTATGTAGACGAATACCAGATCGAGTACCACGTGGAGAGAACTCCACTGTGTTTGTTTTGCTTTGAAAAGTTTGCACTTCTTCTTTCAGGGTGCTCTGTTAAGTGGTTTACTGACAACCAAACTGTACCTTTGATCGTCGATTCTGGTAGTATGAAACTGTGTTCGCTTCAACTCGCCGGTGATATATTTGATACCGCCAAAGAAAGTAATATCAAAATTGAGGCTGAGTTGATACCTCGTTCAGCTGATTACTTATGCAAGATCGTCGATTGATGACTGGTCAGTTAAAGATAGCTATTTTCATGAAGTAACCTCTTATTGGGGTCCCTGTTCAATTGATTACTTTCCCAGTTAAAAAAAAAAAAAAATTCAAGTTTTCCCAGTTTTTTTTCGAATATTTCCTAGCATTTAGTTGGGTAGGAGAAACCTGTTGGCTGGTGCCACCTGTTTCGTTGGTTAAAAATGTCATCCGCCACATATGTTTTTGTCAATAGAACTGGTTACTCTTTATTGGCCTTTCAGCTCCCTTTTGGCCTTTTTGGTGGATCGTAGGTGGGGTTTCAGATCTTTTGTTATTGATTTTCTCTTCGTTGAGAACGGTAAAGATGTTTATCTCCATGGGGCAAATAACAGTTCCCTTTTGGCTCGGAGAATTTTAGTTGCATGTCGGGGCTGTACAGTACAGTATCCAGTAGAACCTGTCTATGGAGAAGTCATGCCGCGCGGTCAAGATTACGCTGTTTTAGGCCGTTGGGCCATGTCATCTTTGTGTGGGACTGCCCGTTTATCATGTGTTGATCTTAGGTGATTGCACTGTTTTAGGCCATTGGGCCATGTCATTTTTGTACGGGACTGCCCGTTTATTATGTGTTGATCTTAGGTGATTGCACTGTTTTAGGCCGTTGGGCCATGTCATTTTTGTACGGGACTGCCCGTTTATCATGTGTTGATCTTAGGTGATTGCACTGTTTTAGGCCGTTCGACCATGTCATCTTTCTGCGGCACTGCCCGTTTATCACGTGTTGATCTTAGGTGATCACAGTGTTTAAGGCCGTTGAACCATGCCGTTTTTGTGCAGGACTGCCAGTATATAGTGTGTGCTGAATGCAAGATTTAGGCCTCTGGGCCTTCCTTATGTTCTGATCTGCGTGTTGTTGCTTTTTTGTTTTTTCTAATTGTTCTCACATTTCTTTTGTTATCTTTCAAGTCTACAAAGTGGATGTGTGTTTACTTCAAAGGTTGCCCACTCAAGAGATCCAGACGGCTTCGCAAGTCAACGAAAGGTCTTCCCTTGCGTTCCTCTAAAGCAAAGGCCCCTTCAACAACAGAGCGTTATTCAAGTGACTTTCAAACGTTTAGAGAATGGTCTTCGCTCTTTGAGGAAGTCGCTTGTTTGCCGTCTGATGAGACGTCATTTGCTCCTTATTTGGAGTATTTTGCTGCAGCAGAGTTCCCTCTACTCCACACTTGAGTCTGTCTGTTATGGCATAAATTGGGCACACCATCGGTATGGCTTTCCGATTTGTGATTTTACTTGTGATAGAAGTGTTCTCGAGGCGGCTAAAATTGAGCTTGCAAAACCTGGTTCCATAAAAAGGGGGGCGCTGTTACTCCCGAGATGATTTTGAGGATATATAATAGGTTTGCGCGCCCCAAGGCTAATCCCTCTAATCATCGCTTAGCTGCAATTTGCGTGACTGCCTAATCGGGTTTTCTCCGCGTCAACGAGTTAGCTAGCCTTCGTTGTTGTGACGTTAGTTTTTGCGATGCATTTGTCAGAATTTATACATGTGAGAGCAAAACAGATGTTTATTATATGTAATTTTTAGTTTTAATTTTATGAATTTATCTTCTTCAAAGATAGAGCATATTTTGCTCTCAAAAAATTCGGGCGGGCATCAATAAACGAGATCCCCGCCCCTGATGCTGTGTTTCTGTTTATTAAGATTAGTCACAAAATATTTTATAATCGTTTCAGGGTGATTAGAGTATAACGAGAGATTTCATGGTGCACGCGTTCATTGCACGATGCGGGAATGTTAAAGTTACGGTAATTGTTTCCAAGCATCTATGATCCTCAATCGTTTAGGGTGGCCGACCCTGTCACTTTTTGCATCAAACTATAGTCCACCTTCGGCAGAGTGGTAATTAATTAGTTAGATAAAATAACTTATTTTGTTTCTTGTCCTTTATATTTCACAGCCAGTACGTACAAGACCCAGGAGTGATCCTTCAGTGTTCCTTGATCAGTTCCTAGCCGGAGGCGGGGAACGGGAATAATTTTTAGCTGTCTTTGACTAGGTTTACACTACAGTAGATTTTTCCAGATTCGTAAAAGTTTCTGGATTCATCAATTTTAGTTCGGATTATAGTAGTGGTTGACAATGAAAGAATATTCGGATTCCTAACCGTTTACACGCCACACGACGACAACTCGGGATGAAATGGTTAACAAGCTGTTTGTTACCTCGAAAACGAGAAACAAAATGCTCCGAAAGAAGGCTAGGGGTAGGTTGAGACAACGAGAGAACGGATGGATGTTGTACCTGATGGCCTTTGGCCAAGAATAGAGGCTTAGATTCGGAAGAATCATTCTTCCCTTATGTTTCTTCTTGGCATTCCGTGGAATTGGCAGTCCCACTGGTATGTCTGAAGCTTACTAGAGTGAAGTAGTGGAAAGACGTGGCAAAGAGAGAGGCGGTTTCCGTCGGACAGGGTCGAACGCCTCGTGCGTCTTCCATGGCCGACAGGATTCCCAGTTCAGATTGTCGGTGGAATGCCAGCATCCTTTAAAAGGAAGCAGACGCAAAAGGGTTCCCGTCTGGTTCCCTGAGGGATAGTTAACTGGTTGATCCTGCCAGTAGTCATATGCTTGTCTCAAAGATTAAGCCATGCATGTCTAAGTATAAGCACTTGTACTGTGAAACTTCGAATGGCTCATTAAATCAGTTATCGTTTATTTGAATGTACCATTACTACTTGGATAACCGTAGTAATTCTAGAGCTAATACATGCGAAAAGTCTCGACTTCTGGAAGGGATTTATTAGATTAAAAACCAATGCGGGTTCTGCCTAGCCTAAATTTCAGCCGCTTCCTCCACTCGCTAAATCACTCGGGCAGAGAGGCGTCGCCTCTCTCCCCGAGTGACTTAGCTGGCGGAGGAGGCGGCTGAAATTCAGGCTAGGTACTACCCAGTTATTTGAAGATTCATAGTAACTGATCGAATCGCACGGCCTTGCGTTGGCGATGTTTGATTCAAATTTCTGCCCTATCAACTGTCGATAGTAAGGTAGTGGCTTACCATGGTTGCAACGGTTGACGGAGAATTAGGGTTCGATTCCGGAAAGGGAGCCTGAGAAACGGCTACCACTTCCAAGGAAGGCAGCAGGCGCGCAAATTACCCAATCCTGACTCAGGGAGGTAATGACAAGAAATAACAATGCAGGGCTTTTCCAAGCCTTGTAATTGTTAAATCCTTTAACGAGGATCCATTGGAGGGTAAAATCGAATTCGATTTGGTTCGATTTTGTTCGATTGGTTCTATAATCGAACTAACGGCAAAAATGATATTCGATTTTGTTCGATTACCGAACTCAAACGAACGATTGGTGTTCGATTGAATTTTGGATTAGATTCCCCTGAAAATAAAGATATATAGAAATCAACAACAACTCAACAAAATTATTTAATTATCAATTTTGATACACTTGTACTAGATTAAGGGATCGAGTTTTGCAACAAGGAAGGAAATAACCGCATATTTTGGGACCTTTTGGGGGCTGAGATATCGATTTTTCACAAAGTTTGTTTCTTGATATGAACGCTTTTACAGTATTATTTTCAAAGTAGTTACAGCTGATCCACGATCTATCTTTTTTCCACATCCGCGAATGGCTCAATTTCTCGAGAAAGTTTGCAATCAGTGCGTGTTTTAAGACTGTTTTAATCCGACGGTTTTACAGGTTTGACAGAAGGCGGTAAACTTCAAAGAAAACTGAAACATATACGGACGCATTGTTCTTCACAGCGTGTAACGAGCCGGTATAAAATTTCAGCGTCCCAACCTCATTTTACTTTCTTACAATGGCGGAATCTAGCTCGGCAAGTGAGAGATCTAGGTCTCCTTCCTCGGCGAGGGCAGTTACTGGACCGAAATCATCGCGTACTTTTGTATGGTTGAGGGAACTTCCCAAGGCAATCCCACGAGGAAAACCTTGGGATCAACTGAACCGTGATGGCAGAGTGAAAGAAATCGAGTTCGGCAAGAAATTTACCGAAAGGCAAATGTGCGATTTAGTGCGTCAGAATTTTACTGAGTTAGGGGAAGCTGACTTTAGAAGGTAGGCTCTAACTATAGCTAAATAAACATAATGGAATGCATCTTTCGATACTACAATCGAGTGAAGTATGGAAAATCAGATTCGTCGGCGGCCGACGGAATTACAGTAATATCCCGGCCTTTAGGTAGCTAGCGCGCCAGTGCGGTTCCGCGAAAGGGACAGCGAAGTGAGCGAAGGAAAAACCAATGTTAGATTTCAGCTTTCTTCTTTCATTGTTTGGCAGAATTCGCCTGTACAAGTCTGGCAGCAGAGGCAGTGTCTTGACGAGGGTTGTCAAAAATATACCTGATGCATCGACTTTATTGCACAAATTCAGTGGAGGATCATCCAAAAGGGTGTACATTCTTCTTAAGAGTGATGATGAAAATGGAGGTACTAAAAAGACATATGGCATTTGACATTTACGTAGGCAGCGTGACCGAGTGGTGAGCGCGTCGGGTTCGTAATCCAGCGGTCTTGGGCTCGATTCCTGCTCTGACCACTGTCTGGATTAAAATCTTCCACGGCATACAGATATCCGAAATTTCCGGGAATACCCTCTCCCCCCCTCTCCGACTGTAGCTACAACTAAGAGCCATTCAAAAATAAGAAATAATTGTTCCTCGATAGGACAGCTTTAATAAGCGCATTTCAATCTACTGTCACTAGGGACCGTTCATTTTTTATAAGGTAGGGGGGGCTGGTGGGATTTGGGGGGGGGGGCCATGCGAAAAAAAATGGCTTTCGAGGGGGGGCCATCCCAAAAAAATAAGGGGAAAAGGGGGGGTCACGTGAAATATTTTAGTAAAACTTTAAAATGGCATAATGTTTGAATATCAAAAAAATTGCTATAGAATAAACATAGAAGGTAGGATACAAATTTATTACAAACTTTCCTTCTGCTTTAAAAAAACGTTTAGCGACAAAAAGCATGTGTAGCTACTGAAAAGAAGTATTTAACAGTGTTATTTTCGAATGCAACTTTCACTGGCACTCATCTTCATCTCCGCTGTCGTCGAGTTCTTCGTCGCCGCTTGTGCTGCTATGGGAGTCTCTTTCACCAATGCTGCAAGAAGCAGCAATGTTTTCCGTCAGAGTGAACTCTTCAGGGTACATGAAGGTGTAAACATAATCTCTGACTTCCTGCTCAAGGTTGGTGGTGATTCTGCTTCTTGCAGCATTGGTGAAATAATTCCCTTCCAAGAGCTGTGCGATGTATGGCCCATCTCTTCTAAATATCGACGTGGCAGCGTCCTCAACTTTAAGACACTCTTCCGGGACGGCCGTTCTAGGAGGGTACACAAGGCATTGTGGAAGATCATTTCCTAGCGGGTTTCCAACACAGATTCCATAAACTCGTTGGACGTTGTTTTCAGTCCGCTTCCTCTTTCTTTCATTTGACTTTCTGCGGTTTTCTTTTTTCCTTCTCCTTTTGTTGATGTGCTGTTTGAGTATGCCTTTGAATATGCTGTTATAATTGCTCTTCTTATTTTCTAGTGCTTCCATGTCCTGCGTGACCTTCGTCAACTTAGCTTCTGTACATTTGATCTGTTTTACATTAAAACTGTGGGCAAATTCTTCGCCCTGCTTTAAAGCAAACCCATTGGACTGAAAGAGTGTGGAATCGTGTTCCTTTACATCTTTCAGTATGACATTCAACGTTTCCACCATTGCTCTGTGCTCTTTGATGGAGAAGTTCAGTTTTCTTCCATCACTGGGCTTCAACTGGCACCCTTGCATGGAAAACTCACTCGCCCTTTCTGAACAGCCATCCGCACTTAGAAAGATTGCTTCTTTTACTTGTAAGATGTCAAACTGCCTGGATCGTTCAGCTGTAAACCGTTTCTTAAACGAGTCGTCGCTTTCGCCATTGTTGCGCATTTTGGAATGAGCCTCTTTCATGATGCTCATGTAGTAATGCACTCTTTCCCCGATTGGATTAACAATATAAAGAAGAAAGAACATGGAAGTGGCAGGCTGATTTTATCTGACCCTGAGAGCGTTGCTCTATTTGCAGATAAGTTTATTGTCAAATCGAAGTTTGTGGTGGATTATCTTCAGCATCTTGAAGTGCTGGAATTTAAAAGGAAAAAGAGAGCAGAAGAAAAGGCAAAGTTAAGTAGGGAGGAGGATTATCCTTGGACTGAGTTCTGCAAAGATCTAACCAAGCTTAAAAAGCTACGTGTTCCAGAACTAAACTAGTACTCAAACCACCACGGGCTGAAGCAGCATTTGAAAAGCAGCAAGAGTGAGAAAGTAAAGGCAATTGTAAGACATTCATGCTTGCAGCAGAAGAGTCCTCTCAGAGCTGGCCAACCAACACTGAGAAATGCCAGGACATTGACACAAAATGACAACAGGGCAAGTGCTGACAGCAGTGAAACGGATGAAAGTGACAATGATGAGTATGACAGTGACGCCATTGACTCTGGGGGAAAAGATGACTCAAGTGACGTCATTCTTGCATTCATCAATTCAGATGAGGAAGATGCCAATGAGAGGCCAAATGCCACACGCTCAGGGCAAGCCATAACTAGGAGATCCGAAATTGACTTCTCTTTCTTTTGATTTGTTTTTTAAACAACAGCTCTCTGTCGTATAGAGATTGTAAATATTGTCTTCATAGTGAGCACAATAACGTGGAGTAGGGGGATAATAGAGAAATATTAAAAAAGTTCAAATCTAAATATTGTTTGTTCAATTTTTTTTTGGGGGGGGGTCATCCCAAAAAATGACCGCTATAAGGGGGGGCCATGTGAAAAAATTGGTAAGCTGAGGGGGGGGTCATGCGATTTTTAAATGGTGCTTCCCAAATCCCACCAGCCCCCCCTCCCTCATAAAAAATGAACGGTCCCCTACTTTCAACTTGTAGTCGGTTTATGTAAATGAATGAGTTGCCAGTAATCGGATACCCGTGTTTGCGAAAAGAACTCTGGGATCGTCAGGGGGCAAACATTGCAAGTCGCTAGAAGGAAATGTATGGCGAAAAGTTGTTTCGACGCCCAAAAACATGGTTTTGGAGAGAGATCAACGCTTTTTCGCCGTTCTTTTATCGCAAATTGATTCTGGCAATTTTGATACATGGAAAATGTAAGTTTTTGTTTGAATAACCGTGAAATAAGTGAAAAAATTTACCGATAAACTCCCTTTTGCTTGCGTGAGGTTTATTGTGAAATACATTGAAGAGAATATTGAAAATTTCAATACACGCCTGATCTCGAGAGGCTACCCGGAGCAAATGGTAGAAAAGACCCTCCGAGAAGTTAAATATTAAGACAGAAAAGAAGCTCTAAAACAGAAATCGAAAATTGCAGGATGAACTACTACCCTTTGTGTTGGGCTATTTCACTCAACCGTCAATACCAAGCTTTGGAAAGCATAATCACGCACAAATGGCACTTTCAAATACAAATACCTAGAGATATATTCAAGGAGCTACCCTTGATCTGTTATAGAATGGAAAATCACTGAAATACCTGCTTGTAAAAGCAAAACAAAGGCTTTGAGCAACACAGTAGCCACACAGCATGAGTCGCGCGGACTCATTTGTCATTAAATCAACCCCTGACAGTACAATGATCGCCACCGGGCTTATTTCCAGTATTATTTGTACGACTGAGCTTTCTAATAAGCCAAAAGTAGCCTGTACACAACTTAAAAGGCTTTACTGGGTTATTCCTCCGTCTCGATTTATACCTAATTAATTTTGTAATATTTTCAGACCATTACGCGATGTAAATTTCACAATAAACCTCACGCAAACAACGGAGTTTATCGGTAGATTTGGTCACATATTTCACGGTTATTTAAAGAAAAACTTACATATTCCACATATTAACATTGCCCAAATCCATTTGCGATAAAAACGACGGCGAAAAAGCGTTGATCCCTCTCAAAAATCGTTTTCTTGTACCTCGAAACAACTTTTCGCCATACACTTCGTTTCAGCGACTAGCAATGTTTGCCCCCTGACGATCCCAGAGTTCTTCGCGCAAACACGGGTATCCGATTACTGGCAACTTATTCATTGCGAAATGTTGGAAATTTGCGCAAGAGCAGTGAAAGCGTGACTGGGCTTCTCGTACGGTTGTGTGACAACTTTTACTGAGTCTCGAATATCAACCACGCAGCATGGTTGCCGATATAATAAATACAGATTCATGAGGCCCCTGATTCTTACAGCAGAAAGCTTGGGCTCTTTAAGGCAATGCGGAGTGGTATTGAGGAGAATCGACGGCTTTTAGGTATGTTTTCTGCAACATTATCGGGTTAAATTAGTCGTATTAATATTTTGTTTATTTGTTTCGGGTCAGACCGTTTCACTTCTTGTTTCCAATTTATATAGGCGAAATTTATTTGGAACTTGCCACTACACTTTTAAACTTACACTTTTGATGATCTCGGTTTGATTTTGTTTTTGTAGCGGTAATACATTGTAGCGGATTAACCTCTCGACTTCTTGAACTTGAACGGAGATCGGCTGTTTACCAAATTAGAATAAGGGCGCGATTTTGATTTGCTTCAAGATATTTCAACTCGATTAATTTACAGTCCTTTAACGTCCTTGATGCTAAACAGCATTCCAAGTTGACCCATTATTGTGTCTTAACGAACTTAAAGCGTTGTGGTGAATCGAAAACATTAAGGTTCCCAGAAATCTCTTGCGTTTGTTATGACAACCATTCACGTGTTGTTTACATTAAGGAAATACACGCGATGACAAACTAGACATGACGGCGGACAGGAAATTAAACAAAGTTAACGCGCAATGGTTCGAAAACCTCTAAAAACAGTTTTTATGCAGTGGACGGCTATCTTTAAAACGGGGAACGGGGAATGGGAGAATTGGGGAATGGGAATGGGAGAATTGGGGAATGGGAATGGGAATGGGAATGGGAATGGGAATGGGAATGGGAATGGGGAATGGGAATGGGAAATGGAAAATGAGAATGGGAAATGGGCACGAGGAACGGGGAACGGGGAACGGGGAACGGGGAACGGGGAACGGGGAACGGGGAACGGGGAATCTTTAAAAGTGGGAATCTTTAAAATGGGGAATCTTTAAAAGCGGGAATCTTTAAAACGGGGAATCTTTAAAAGCGCGAATCTTTAAAACGGGGAATCTTTAAAAGCGGGAATGTTTAAAACGGGGAATCTTTAAGAGCGGGAGTCTTTAAAATAAGGAATCTTTAAAATGGGGAATCTTTAAAATGGGGAATCTTTAAAATGGGGAATCTTTAAAAGCGGGAATCTTTAAAGTGCACCTAACCCCAAAAATTTTTTTCCGCTAAAACGAATCTACTTGTTATTTGAAATAGTCCTGCGACAAAATTTTTGGATTCCGTTAAATCCTCGATTTTCTGTGCCCCGACGAAATCTCGAAAATAGCTCCAAAACACCGCCATTTTGTTTCACGACCGAGTTTGAGGAGAATGGGTCCAGCGGCTCTTGTGACGTCTACCCAGGAAGGTTCGATATCTCACGTCCTCTCATTTCCTGCAGGATTGTGCAATACACATTCGAAAAGTGCGCAGAAACGCCTTCCAGAGGTGCTATCGGCTGTTGCAGTAATATTCCAGATTTAAAGAAAGATATACTGTACAATTTGCTGACGATGATCGGCTAATGGTACAATAAAGACGTAAACGATGGTTGATTTTGTCGAACCGAAAAGAGCGAACTGAATCTGTGAGAACCATTAAAGAATTCTCACTGGAATTTGTTCCGCAGACTTTCGAACGCTATTTTCATAAATTTTCTGCTTAAAGCTAACCAGAAAGTTTTAGAAATACTACCGACAACCTATATCTTACAATCCCGCAGTATTTATAACATAACCGGCAAAGTTGTGTGATCCGATCATGATCAAGAAGCGTAAAACTGATATGTAAATAGGTCGCAACTGTACGCCACTAACCAGCACTTATTTCTCTTTCGATTTAGATAAAAGTAGAAAATTAATCCTTTAGAATTACATCATAACAAAATTTTTAGACTCAGAGAGTTTTTCGAAGGTTTGGAAATCAGCAGTGCGACAGAGATTCTGTGCAATAGCGCCGAAAATATGACCGCGTAACATTATCTGCGGACCGCTTAGGGAACACATCCTTTTCGCTTATCCGACGAATTTCACTGCAAACTTTGAGAACAATTTACATTGGTTATTTGGAGTTACGACTTAAAACGTGTGACAATGTGAAATCGGTAATTGTATGAAATGTTTCCTTCCACCTTGTTCTCGCAGCTTCAAAAATACAGGTCCACACAGTACGATTTTCAATCGATCGAAGCCAATGTTTTGGAGGTCATCAAGTCTCGAAAACTGCAACACATACGTCGCTCTTATAAACATGAAGCATTCAACAGAAAGTAAAACAGTAACAGGATTTAACAGAACAATCATACCTTGACAAAATACATTCTCGCTAAGGACAAAAGTAAACGGGATATAAACACGCGTGGGAATCTTATGTTTAGTTGACGAAATTACCATCCAAAGCAGTTCTTGAGTTTTCTTTCCTGCTTTTCGTTTGCCTGCTCCTCCACTTCGTATCTAGCTTTCCATTCCTAATATACAAGCAGCTCGTCCGCAAAGAAGTCTTCCCCTTCGTCGCTTGAAATATTGTAAATGGCTCTCAAAGCTCTAAGCAGTGAGTTCACAGTTGTCGAACGTGCTCGATCGAAGTTTATTTTGGTGTCTTCCAAATCGAAACTTAACTCTGACTCCAGTGACGAAACAAAATGATTCTGAGACAAAGCTTGGACGTTTTAGTCCCAAAATACATCGGAGCGATTAGTTTTGTTTTCCATTTTCTCCAGCAAATACAGAGAGCTGACTGAGGCGCCATTGTGTTTGGTTCCTGGGCAGACGTCATCAGGAACCGCCGCCCCAGACTCCCTAAAACGCGGTCGTGAAACACTTCAAGCGCGACTTTGAAAGGGCATAGAAAATCGAGGATTCAACCAAATTCAAAAATTTCTTCTCCCAAATGCTTCAAATAAAGCCTAGATTCGTTTTAACGAAAAAAAGTTTGGTGTTAGGTGCACTTTAAAATGGGGAATCTTTTAAATGCGGAATCCTTAAAATGGGGAATCTTTAAAAGCGGGAATCTTTAAAACGGGGAATCTTTAAAGAGGGAAATCTTTAAAGAGGGGAATATTTAATAGCGTTAATCTTTACTGAAAAGTGAACGAGAATCTCTCAGTTTCCCACCGCAAGCTATTTATTCTGTCACATGTATCAACTCAATAGGTACAGAGACAGTTGTGGAATTTATTCATTGTAATTTTATTGCACGCTATTAAAGCACATCGGTTTAGCGGGATAGTGGAGCGGTTCAAATCTCGATTCTCACTCTTTGAGATCCGCTAGACCGACCAAAGAATCGAACTGCCTGGATTTATCTTAACTCCGGACTGTGACCTTTTGTTTCGCAGCCATGGATATTTGTCGTAGCCTTATCATGTGCTAATGGAAGGACTTACGACTTATGCATCAGTCAATTCCAGCAGTGCCCATCCCCCCCCCCCCGGGCTAACCCCCGGGCATTGGCATTTTTTTAAAAAAAATGGGCAAATTTCCCGGGGTGGGGACACATAATTTAAAAAATGAATTTAAAAA